>NC_027750.1:59355159-59372684 GCF_000695525.1 Brassica oleracea var. oleracea
TGACACGTCTGGCTCATGACCCGTGAGTAACTGGGATGGCGAATATCTATGCTCACTAGATGTCCTGATGGGAATCAGTTCTACTGCATGTAATACGACATGTCCCCACGCTAATACCGGTAGTTTAGACCTCATGAGTAATGGTCTTGCTATCAGCTGGATACGTTTAATGAAGGATTCGGCCAAGCCGTTCTGTGTATGTACATGTGCCACGGAGTGTTCTACACTTACCCCCATGGACATACAATCTTCATTAAACGCCTGAGACGTAAACTCACCAGCATTGTCTAGACGTATAGTCTTTAAGGGGAAATCTGGAAAATGTGCTCTAAGTCTTATTATCTGAGCAAGTAGGCGTGCAAATGCCAAGTTCCGTGTGGATAGAAGGCAAACATGCGACCATCTGGTCGATGCATCAATCAGGACCATGAAATACCGAAACGTCCCACTAGGTGGGTGTATTGGTCCACATATGTCTCCCTGAATCATTTCCAGAAAGTTTATGATCTCTTTATTAACCTTGGCTGGTGATGGCCTAGTTATGAGTTTCCCTTGTGCACATGCTGCACATGTGAGATTGTTTGGGACAACTCCTTTGAACGTGTGCCCTTGTGAATTCATTATTAGTTTTTGCATCATATTAGTACCGGGATGGCCAAGCCGGTTATGCCATAGAGTGAAATTGTCGCAGGCATTAGCCTCGATCATACTGATCTTTGCATAGTATAGACCAGTAGCTACTGCGGGTACGGTCTCAAGGACCGTCCTATTGCCTTGGGTGATCGAAAATATGTTAAGGAATTCTTTATTTCCTTCTTCCCATGTTTCAAGATGGAAACCGTTCAATCTTATATCCTTGAAACTCAATAAGCTCCTTTTAGAGCTAGGGGAATACAATACATTTTTAATCTCTAGACGAGTGACTTTAGGCATTAATATATAAGCTTGGCCGTGACCCTCAATCAGGCCGGCCACACCCGCAATAGTGTGTATGTTTGCACTTTGCATTATGAGATTGACGAAGTATCTTTTGTCTCTAAGAATTGTGTGACTTGAGCCACTATCCACCACGAGTATACTCATCTCATTCATTTTATATAAGAAGATTTCTAATCTCAGAGACTTTATAAAACTTTTAAAGCTTTCATATTATAAATTCAAACAATAAAAACACCAAAGCAATCATAGAACAAAAATAAAAGTCGAATTTAGTCTTTAAGACAATCTGATGTCTCGTGATCCATTGGATCATCCTTTTCATGGTCGAAATTATCATCAGCATCATACCCATTGTCGTGAACCATATGAGCTTCTGGGTTCTTGTTCTTAAGACTCTCTTGATAGAGTTCACATAGATGTTTAGGGGTTCTACAATTTTTGGCCCAATGGTTACTCATCCCACACCTGTGACAAACAGATTTGGTCGAGTAAGACGGCTTAGATATACCGCGGCCAAAATTGGCTCTTCCACGGCCATAGTTGGAACCACGACCACAGTTATTGTGGTTTCCATATCCACGGCCATAAGCATAATTGTCACAGCCACCACGTCTTTTGTACCCACCACGGCCTCTGCCGTGTGTTCTTCTCTCATTATAGACGTAGTTGCTTTCTTTGGGATCTTTCTTTTCAGCTTTGTGAGCTTCTGGTAATGGTGCTGATCCTGGAGGTCTCATCTCACTGTTCTTCATCAGGAGTTCATTATTAGCCTCGGCCAGAAGTAGGCACGAGATCAGATCAGTATATAAGTGGCGAATCCTCTCTCTCTATACTGCTGCTGCAGCAACACATTCGTTGAATGGAATGTGGAGAAGGTCTTATCAAGTAACTCCTTTTCGGTTACATCTTCACCACACAGTCTCATCATTGAAACTATTTTGAACAATACAGAATTGTATTCATCCACAGACTTATAGTCCATGAATCTGAGATTCTTCCATTCGTATCTAGCCTTTGGAAGTAGCACCGTTTTCTGGTGATCATATCTACGCTGTAAAGCGGTCCAAAGGTCTAGTGGATTTTCCATTGTCAGGTACTGATCCTTTAAACCTTCAATGAGGTGATGGCGTATAATACTAATCGCCCAATATCTATTTTTATCATTCTCATTGTTTCCCTCGATGATAGTATCACCGAGTCCCTTTGACCTCAGGTTGATCTTTGTATCTAGCGCCCACTGTAGATAGTTATCTCCAGAGAGATTAAGGGCTGCGTAGTCTAGATTTGAGATCGACATCTGGATCACATTGTCATTTAAAATTCAGATTCAAAATGTGATCATTCGACCTTTAGACATTCAAAACAAATCGGCTACATGCATGCCTTATTCGGCCATGTTATTAAACAATAGGATCGGCTATGTAAATCTATTTGACCATGGTGCGAACAATCCTAATTATGATTCTATATGTGACAGAGAGATTTAAAGCCACACGGCCATATGCTTTATAAATGTAATCAGATTCGAATTCGTATGTTCTATATGCTGGTCGGTTTTTTAAACAATACGAATGCAATTCGATTTCAGATTTAGATGTAATGTAAGCAACCTAAGCAATTTGATTTCTATTGGATTCAATTTATGAATTTAGGGTTTCAATTTAAACAATATAGGCTGCTGGTTTAATCAATATGATTTCAAGGTTTCAAGGCCTGTAGAGTTTAAAATTGATTTAGATTTATTCAAGCAATCTATTAATCCTAAAACCTCAGATCATTAAACACTCAATCAAGAACAATTAAAATCGGATTATTCTTTTAGGTTTAGGGTTTTGATTCCAGAATTAGGGTTTCTTAAATTCTGATCAGGAACAATCAATAACATCAATCAATATGTTCTAAGGAATCGATTTCTATTACTAGTTATGAGATTGTCGATTTTAGGTTATAGATTTTTAGGCTTTGATCAAGAACAAAGTTTCCATAATAATGGATTAGGGTTTTGATCCTTCTATGTTCTCAAATCACGGTATACCTTTGTTTCGTAGAGGTTTAGAACCGGACCACCTTTAGAGAGGGAGAGAGAACGATCGGACACTTGCAGGTCGCGGAACCGGGACGATCGCGAGCTGTCGACTTGTCTCGGATGCGAGGTCTCTCGGACGCGGGTCGTGCCGGATGCGAGGCATCTCGGGTGTGATCGCGAGCTGGACGAGTTTCGTCTGAGCTGGGACGTGAGCTGAGGACGTCAAGGATTCAAGATGGAGTTTTCTGGGTTCAAGGATGAACGAAGAACGTGTCTAGGGTTTAAGTGTGGTCGTCGGTTTAAGCTTTTAGGTTTCGATTTTGTCTCAGGGTTCTGGAGGCTATCGTGCTGATAACGTGTTGTAAAAGAATGGGGAAACTGTGTGTATTATTAATGAACAATAGAGGTTCCTTTTATAAGGATTACAAAGTATAAATAAAAAGAAAATTATCCAAAACCTAATCCAACAGGAAATAGGAAAACAACTAAAACATAGAAAAGGAAACTTGAAGTCTTGGCCGACTAGGATCTTGGCCGCCGACTCTCTCTCCTCCATTGGTCACGGCTGGGCATTGTCTTGGTCTTGGTTATGGGCCATCCACTTAATGATTTATAACAAAAATGTCTTCAAATACTATTTCCTTCCCCGGGATGACATTTAGCAACAAACCCAAAAAAATTAAATCCTAATTGTCATGTCATCTACTTAATTAATTTCCCAGCCGAACATCATAAAATTAGCAAACAAAATCATATAAAAAACTTCACAAATCGGAACAAAAGAAAAACCAAATTTCTCTAATTAGAGATTGAAATAATTATCTCTAACCAAAGCTCGGCTTGCAAATTTCAGTGATTCCGGTCCAAATTAGCATACATATTTTTCAGCAATGGCAGAAAGCAACGGCTGAGATTGGCATATATATACACTTCATTTTCTCTGCCATCCATACGTGGATGCATCTTCGGATATACTCCAATGTTGCCATATTGTCTCGTCCACATGGCTTGGACCTAGTCAGGACTCCAATGATCTCCTCGAACAACGATTCATCGCAAGGGATCGCTAAAGGACTAATGTTGGAGAATCCATATTCCTCCTCAGCCTCCTTTAGGAGGAGTCGAAAGATCGAATGGTTCAGATGCTTCGCACGCACGACATACCTCCGCCTATTAACGCCGACAGAAACCGCGACGTGTCCAGGAGGTATATCGGCAACAAGATCGATTTTGTTGTGAGTTTTCTTCTGTCATTGTTTCGGCATCTGACGGATCCGTACAGCACTTCGGATCTTATTATTCTTACCCATTCTCTCTACAGACAATTGCTTCCTAAAAATGAAGGAAAAGTTGGGAGAGACTACAAAAAATGGAAAAAGGGTTAAAGAAAAAACATTTTAGACGTTACATTCTCTAGGTTTTGGGATAGTTTCGGCAAACAAGGGAGCACTAAGAGCAACATTATCTAGGGTTTTTAGGGCGGGGTTCTTAAGAAACAGTTTTTTAATTTTTTAGTTAAAAATTAAGAAACAGTTTCTTATATTTCCCTAAGAATTTCGTCTTAAGAAACCCTGGATAATGATGCTCTAAGGGGGAGCATGAGATATTTAAAAGACAGCTAGGGTTTTGTAAATGCCCCTTAACGTTTATTTAAATTACGAAATTGCTCTTTTCAAATTATGAAATTAATATGTGGCTTTTTATTATTTGTTGCTCGTTTCTTTTTTTTTTTTTCTCTTAATTCTTACCCTTGTCCTCTAAAAGAAAATCTATAGCAATAAACTTATAAAATCTCAGACCAAAATAGGCATGTAGGAACGTAGGAATGTAGGAAAGTAGGAATTCATTAGACCCATATAATTCAAGAGTATTTATGCATATCCTAGTTTCTTACATAAGCTTATAAGAGCACATTTAACCCTGACTTTTAAGGGGTTTTAAAAGCTGTGGGCCCCACAAAAAAACTAAAACCCACCCCTTCTTTTTCTTTTGCAAGAGGCAAGTTTGGTGGAGTTTTTGTACTGTTCACGGGCCCCACTGACACGTGACGGCCCGCGATTGGTCTGTTTTTATTTTTTATTTTTTTTAAATCGGACAAAAAAAAAGAAAAAAAAAATCTAAGAACCCACGCCCCCCTTAGCGTTAATCATGCTCTAACAACACGTAACTGCTCTAGTAAAGTTTGGCAAGCAAAAAGAAGATTAAAATTATTTAATCATATATTTTCTTATAATTAAATCATATATATATAATGAAAATATCAGGTAAACAAACACAAATATTCAGATAGTTTGATTCATGCAACTGCAAGATATATCTATTGTTATTAGATATCCCACATCGGTGATATCAAATAGTTGTTTATAATTTATTTCCTTACGAAAATGAAGACCAGGCTGTGACGACTGGTAAAAATGTTCAGACGGGACCACTTGATCAGGGGGAATATAATTTATTTCTCTAAATGCTTGTGAGGCCATAGAGCATGATTATTGGGGGTTTTTAGGGTGGAGTTTTTAGCGGAATATAAGAACCCGTCTCTTCACTTTTAACCTAAAAAACTAAGAACCGGTTTTTAAATAAGAGTTTTAAAAGCCGGTTCTTAACTTTTTTAGTTAAAAGTTAAGAGACGGTGCTCTTATATTCTTCATTTGAAAATGTTGTTGGACAAAATCGTTTCTAATAAGGAATGATTGGACCAACGAGTTTGAAACTATGGGAATTTCGAAGCAGCCATAGTTCATTTTGAAGATGCAAGTGAAGCTTGTAGATGTCAATAGTCTTCCGTGACTAACTAGGCGACGAAGTCACTGATGTTGGATGCATTAGTCGTTATTACATAAGATATGCAGAGTGATAGATTACCATGTGGATGCAAGATATGCTGAGATGGAGAAGGATAAACTGAAGTTTATGTCTTGACGTAGTCGTTAAAGTAATTGCTGAAGCAGTGTGTGTCAGAGAGTGAACCAGGAGGCATGCGGAGTGGTAGAGACCATGTGGACGCAAGATGCTGAGCTGGCGTGGAATAAACTTGATGAGCAAGTTTATACCGTGGAGAAAAGACAAGAGAAAAACTTGGAGAGTAAGTTTATGCCTTGAGGAAATAAGTGAATTTCAAGAAAAGAAGAGTGTATTTATTGATATGGAAGTTGTCCATATCCATGTTCCTTGGAGATTAGGATTTTAAGAACGTGGAGATCACTATAAAAGAGCTATGGAGCCGTGTGTATTCCAATATACACTGGATATTATTATAGAGGAATGGTGAAAATCCCTTAGGGGTGTTCTTGGGTCGTGCTGGAGAAGTTGCTGAAGTACTGACGACAGAGAGACAAGTTTGGGTAGATTAGGAATATTTCAGTAACAGTTGTTAGGGTGTTAACAAGCTGTGTAAAGCTGATAAACAAGTCTTGTAATAGATTGTTTAGGCAATTTCTAATAAAGCAATAGTTGGTTGCTTGTATTTGCTTGTCTCTTGGTTTACTTTTTGCAGTACTATTGTAGTGTCATCTTGTACTTACAAGTGGTATCAGAGCGGGTCACCTAAGTTACTGGTGTGATCTTGAAGGTAAAGATGTACACGATTGTTCTATGTAGAAGACAATCATGTTGAAGGATGGCCAGTATGGTCATTGGAAGGTGCGCATGAAGCTGTTGGTTCGAGGAATCAATGATGTTGCGTGGATAGCTATGAAGACTAGGTGGGTGGAGCTTACCATATTTACATCAGATGAGAAAATTCCCAAGCCTAATGAGCCAAGACAAGGAGTGGTTCGAGAGGTAGTTCAAGAAGTAGTTCGGCGGATGCGTCAGAGCCTGATGCAGTACGCATGAAGAAGCAGATGGGTGTGTCTGTGATGTTTGTATTGACATCTAAGCATCTATCAATCAAATAGGGGGAGAAGTGGTGACGTTCTGGTCCAAGGAGTGCATATCTCGTGGGGGAGAAAAACATGGTGATGGACGTCCTGTTATAGATGGTGCTTATCTCGTGGGGAAGAAAAGTATATCTATTATAGAAGATGAAGATAGTGCAACTCTCGTGGGGGAGAATGGCATATCAAGTATGGAAGTTTCCAGATGAGGAAACATGGTTGTTGAACCAGAAGGATATTGTGCTTGATTGGCACACAAAGCTAAAAGGGGGAGATTGAAGATGCAAGTGGAGCTTGTAGATGTCAATAGTCCTCCATTGACTAACTAGGCGACGAAGTCACTGATGTTGGATGAATTAGTCGTTACTACATAAGGCATGTGGAGTGGTGGGTTACCATGTGGATGCAAGATATGTTGAGATGAAGAAGAATAAACTGAGGGTTTATGTCTTGACGTAATCGTTGAAGTAGTTGCTGAGGCAGTGTGTGCCAGAGAGTGAACCAGGAGGCATGTAAAATGGTAGAGACCATGTGGACGCACGATGTTGAGCTGGCGTGGGATAAACTTGAGGAGTAAGTTTATGCCATGGAGAAAAGGCAAGAGATAAACTTGGAGAGCAAGTTTATGCCTTGAGGAAATAAGTGCATTTCAAGAAAAGAAAAATGTACTTATTGATATAGAAGTTGTCCATATCCATGTTCCTTGGAGACTAGGATTTCAGGAACGTGGAAATCACTATAAAAGAGCTATGAAGTCGTGTGTATTCCAATAGACACTGGCTATTATTATAGAGGAAGGGTAAAAATTTCTTAGAGATGTTCTTGGGTCGTGCTGAAGTACTGACGACAGAGAGACAAGTTTAGGTAGATTATGAATCTTTCAGTAGCAGTAGTTGTAAAGGTGTTAACAAGATGTGTAAAGTTGATAAGCAAGTCTTGTAATAGATTGTTTAGACGATTTCTAATAAACCAATAGTTGGTTGCTTGTATTTTGTTTGTCTCTTGGTTTACTTTATGCGGTTATCGTAGTGTCATCTTCCACATACGTATTTGACTTTGTTCATAAATCAGTGTAACGGTGCGGACCTTGTGGTCAAAAATAAGCACTTGTATGATTGATTGTATCTGCTTTTGTTGTCAAGTTATTCTGCTGGTAGGAAAAAAACAAACCGATTCTAAAACCACATTTCTTAGAAAAATTATTAAAATTTCGTAAATACAAATGTCTTTGTTAACAGATTAACCGGCTTTCTCGATTCATATGAACGAATTTCATCACTGTAAGAAATCTTTTCTCAGTTTCATTGTTCAGCATGTTCTTCATGCACCAGCAAACATGCGGATAGACTAGCAATGCAGTATTTGCAATATTCCATTAGCATGGATCAATGTGATTTCTGTACCACCAAATTTGGATAAGCCATTTCTTTTCCACTGTTGAAAAAAAAAGGTTGAAACGCAATATAAACCGGTTTGAACAACGTTTTAGCGTTAATATAAGGTATTAGAAGTTGACATATTAATATAATGGGCTTATAATAGGCCCAGGCCTACAATGACATATTAGTACAATGACATTGTTATCCCGACAAGCAACGTTGTTCCTCCCTTCCACTCATCTGAAAAAATAAAAAAAAAGACAAAACAAAAATAAGTACGTAAATAAATAAAATCAGAACGATATATCTACGTCTCTCCCTCTCGCCAGATTTCAATCATCGACTCGATTTCAGATCCGAGATAAAAACTTCGAACATGTCTACGTTCAGCGGCGACGAAACAGCTCCCTTCTTCGGTTTCCTCGGCGCCGCAGCCGCACTCGTCTTCTCCTGTAATTTCCTCTTTCTCTCTACTCTCATCCTTGTTCGTGATCGCCTTCCTTGTTTCTTGGAAAAAATGTTTTGAGATTCGCGTAGTTGTTTAAGAAATGTTTAGGTAAATGCACACATGATTGATCGAAGATCGCTTGCGCGTATGAATGACTCTAGATCATCGACTGTATGATTGATTGAAAGAACTAGGCTCTTAGGTTCGATCTGCGTCCAGAGCCAAAATGAATACGTGATTTATTAGATATGGTTTGCGTTTGACCTTGGATCATGTGATTGAGCAATTCTTTTCAGTCATCATTATTATATTGTAGTTAAGTCATTCTTATTTGGCTGTTAAATTTGATCTGGTAGTTAAATCTTTTGGATTACCTAGTAGAGATCTAAGGGGTCATAGGTTCAAATTCCGTTCGGAGAAGTTTGCATTATATTCCCTCTGTTCTGAAATGTATGATGTTTTGGGTAGTACACACTTATTAAGAAAATTACTTTTTACTTAGAAAGTATCATTAAATTTATAAACTAAAAACTATTCAACCAATTACAAAATAGAACTATTAAATTTAATTGGCTACATAGTTTTTGATAAACTTAAAGTTACCTAGAAAGATGAGAACATCTTTTATATATTGGAACATAAAAATTATTCTAAAACATCTTACATTTCAGAACAGAGGGAGTATTAAATAGTATGAGTCTCGTGGGATCCTGTAAGAATTGTTTATATTTTGGACATGTGTTTAATATGTGAATTTTTCGTTGTATGGATAGGTATGGGAGCTGCCTATGGAACCGCAAAGAGTGGTGTTGGTGTGGCTTCGATGGGAGTGATGAGACCCGAGCTTGTGATGAAATCTATCGTCCCTGTTGTTATGGCTGGTGTATTGGGTATTTACGGTTTGATTATTGCTGTTATCATCAGTACCGGGATTAACCCCAAGGCTAAGTCTTACTACCTCTTCGACGGATACGCCCATCTCTCCTCCGGTCTTGCTTGTGGTCTTGCTGGTCTTTCCGCTGGAATAGCCATTGGTATTGTCGGAGATGCTGGTGTCAGGTTTGTCTGTTTTCCTAAAGCTTCACAATATATAACATTTGGTGCTTGACTTGTCTGTTTGCTATTCTTTTTTCAGGGCAAATGCTCAGCAGCCTAAGCTCTTTGTCGGGATGATTCTTATCCTTATCTTCGCAGAAGCGCTTGCTCTTTACGGGCTTATTGTAGGAATCATCCTCTCCTCTAGAGCTGGCCAGTCTAGAGCTGAATGAGAAAGTACCCCAAAGGTACTTCTTTTACTTTCTGTGTGCTTTATTTAGTATGTATCATCGAAAACTGGAACATTTACTGGATTCTTGGAACTTGGTTTCAGAAACAAAACCATCTATGGTTTATTTATTGTTTGGTTATGTAATAAAGAGCTCGGAGGAGCTTGATATGTTTTTTTTCTGTATTCTTGTATTGTCCTGAGGAAGTTAAAATACATTTATTTGTAAAGAAGTTTGCTTTCTGAAACCATCTTGCTCTCTCCCCTGGTGTTTGTTCCAACCTTGTTGTTGTGTTTTCTTGGTAAATTTTTTTATGTCATTATTTTCATTCATGTTTAAAGTTTCGTGACAAAAGTTAAAACAAAAAGAAATTTTGATTTGCCTTTTTGTTATCTGTTACACATAATTGTTTCTCTATGATTTGGCTTTTGATTATTTGCGTTTTGTATGCCAGGCCATGAATTTTTAATTAAATGTACAAACGTTTTACAAATATTTTTAACGTGAATAAAATTATAAAGTTTTCACAACCTTGTCATCACTAAATCACTATCGTGTATTGGCTGGCACCACTCCTAATCCTATTTCACTTACGGACCTAAAAGCTTGAATCGACATGCAAAACAGTTAGTACTTTACCATGTTTGAAACAATACTAGTAATAGTTTTACTTTTAGTTTACGATTAGAGTATTTGATTTTCGTTAGATTTCTTCTATTCGTGAGTTTAGGAGACTAGGACTTTGATTTGCAAGATTTATCACATGATATAAATTCGTCGTACTCTGACTTTCACAATAAATTTTGTACGTTTGCATAAACGTGCTTAGTTGTTTAAATACTTGGTTGAAGAGATGGCAGCAGCCATTTCATGCAGGGCCACAAACCAAGACCTCGCCCTTTGGAACCTCTCTTAGACTATTTACCTTTTGGAAATATAAAATCTATATTTGTTGTATATTATTATTAGTATATGAATAGATTATGGATCATGCAATAATATATTATTATTCAGAAAAAAATTTAATCTATAGATTTTGATTATCTTAGACCATGTGATATGACCCGCAATGTTCGTTATACATTTTAATTTGAATATGCCGTTTACATCATGAAATAGTTCATATAGTTTTTGGTTGTTGAGCGACCAAAAAGATAAATAAGACATTAGAAGAAAATAGCAACAAACTATCTTTAGAAGTGATGGCTTCCTCCTTTATATTATATAGTCCATATTCATACTAATAGTCTAATACTAATAAAAACCACTGAGCTGAATCAGGTTTGTCCACCACTTTGTAAGAGTGTTATATCGCGTCAATTATACAAAAAAATAATAAGGTGAAACTTTCTTATTTTAGTGTTATAATATAGGCATGACCGATGCCAAAAAGCATGTGACTTGTAAAACTACAAAATTACGAGTAAAGATGCGGTCAGGAGACCAAACGACAGCTGACTAGTTTTGTATTGTTTTGTAAGGGCCACTTTAGCATTTTGTTTTGGTTTTGGTTTTGTATTGCATTATTGCATATTGTTTTATATTGTCAAATAAAAGTCCGGATACGTCGTCTTTATGTGATTATGCAGCGAATCAGTGATGCATGAAAAATGAGACAAAGCTATGAACAACAACTAGGCAACAACATACGACGACTGTTAATAACTTTTTTTTTTTTTACGTACGACTGTCATAACTTATAGCATGATTAATGGAGGTTTTTAGGACGAAATTCTTAGAGGAACTTCAATGGTTAGCGCCCATTATGGATTCTAATGAATAATTTAATAGTTAATTTTGTGATTTGAGAAGTTTAGAACCCTTGTTAGTGTAATTAAATTTCTCATAGTCTAATGGAGGAACCTTTTTGAGGTTCTTAATTTTTTTTTTTTAAGTTGAATTATTAAATTTAAATTTTACAAAACTTATAAATTATTGGATTTCATAAAATTTAAACAAATATGACATAAAAAAATATTAAAAAAACTCAGTATAGCATATATACATAACTCAATATACCATATATACAATTACACAAAACTCAGTATACCATATATACAATTAAATACTTTAGAATTCAAAAACATACCTGATCAAATCCAATCCCACCATTGTTCATGTAATCAAACTCATTGTCTATATCATCAGTGTCATCTTCCTCTTCATCATTCTCAACCCTTGGACTTCCTTTAAGCCTTTTGTAATGGGTCTTGCACTAAGGACAAGCTTGATTGCCTTCTCTTCTTTCGTACTTATAGCAAGGTCTACAAACAGGGAGGGCACATTCGTTACACACCACGAATGGTTCTCCATTAACGGTCAATTCGACCTCGTCTCTGCAGATTTCGCATGTCTGTACCTCTCAGCTCTTGCACTGATCTTATCTGCAACAATTACATCCACTTAAAATCATCAGATCAGTGACAATCTTACTAATTAAGCACATATTAGATCTCTTAACAGAAACAAGATTAGATTCACTACTTAAATCAACTCAATTTGTGGAAGTTTTCTGAGATTAATTCTAGTATTCACATTGATTGATTGATAGATTCCACAGATTGCTTCCTAACGAAATAAAGTTTATCACTAAACATGCATGTGCAATTAACTAACTAATTCCTTGCATAAGCTATAAGTACATAATGAAAAGGATATTCCAATCAAAAAGACACTTGAAACAACGACAGAAACCAATTAAAAGTATTTGATACAAATCCTAGTTGCCTATCAACTACTATAAGTAACAATTGACATCAGCTCTGTGTTTTGCTTTGGTGTGAGATCTGTGTCAGGGTAACAAAAGAAGAACAAAAAGCTACTTGAAGACATATAACAGTTACCAATGGGTTAACATTAGCGAGGCCAGAACCTTCACCAGATGCCAGAAACAGTTCCTTTGCAAGCACATCCGGGACTCCTTCAAGTAAATGTGGCGAAATCCTTCCCACCGACACAAACAATTCTAGAAACAGAGAAACCCAGATCAAAAACATCAATTGAAACCCAGAAAGACAAATACATAGGGTAAAATTCAAAGGGTAAAATTCAATCGTCATACCTTTTTTCCAAACAGAACGATTTGGATACTCCCACAGCTTAATCTACCAACATCGATTTCTCAGACAGATTTCTCAGACAAAAAAAGAAGAACAACGACAAAGAGGAACGTATGAGGTTTTTAGTGATTCCAAAAGCTTTGTTTTAGGCAGCGGTTCTCTGCCATTATCTCTTTTTCATTTATTTTTTTTGGTTTTTTCTACTTTTTAAAACCTCCCTTTGGAGGTGGTGTTAGACCATAATTAACCCCAGTCTCTTAACTGGGATTCTTAGCTTCGACTAAGAGACGGTTCTTAGCTTTTCTTAGATTTTAACTAAGAAAAGCTAAGAATCGTCTCTTAAATAAGAGATATAAGAGCCGTCTCTTAGCCGAAAAGTGTAAAAACAAAAAAAAAAACAAAAAAGTGTCAAATCATCAGTTAAGAACCCTGGTTAAGAGACCGAGGTTAATCATGCCCTTAGCGGAATATAAGAAACCGTCTTTTAACTTTTAACTAAAAAAACTAAGAACCGGCTCTTAAATATTCTGCTAAGAGGATGATTAATGGGGGTTCTTAAGGTGGAGTTTTTAGCGGAATATAAGAAACTTTCTCTTAACTTTTAACTAAAAAAAGCTAAGAACCGGCTCTTAAATACCCTTATTTAAGAGCCGGTTCTTACCTTTTTTTAGTTAAAAGTTAAGAGACGAGTTTTTATATTCCGCTAAAAACCCCAACTTAAGAACCCTCGTTAATCATGCTCTAAGAACCCCAACTTAAGAATCTCCATAATCATGCTCTTATATATAATGAATACCAAAGTACTTTTAAGTTAACTAATTGCCTACCTCAGTTGAATATGCTTTTGAGTGTATATGTGTGTGTATATATGTACATGATATAATTTAAATATACAAATGGTTGTAAGCGTATACGATTAAAAATTATTATATTTACACCATGGTAGTTTCTATCGCATAAAAGTTATGTTTAAAACAATTAAACAACTGAGATATACACCACGGTTTACATTAGCAACATAGTCCACGCGAAATGGTCTATGTTTGTGTACACCATGGCATTATATAGTTTGGTTAATTTTTAACCAGAGAAATAGGTTGTATAATACCTTAATGGTTATAATATTCCGAAAATAAGTTCAGATGAATGCATATGATAAGAAAAGTAGAATGAATAGAAAAAAAAAGAGTAGGTTCAATCAACCGAGTTTGGCACGGCACGTTAGAATAGATTATCGAGAGTGCCAAAGTCATTTGTAGCCTTAATTGACCTTCACAACCACATGACAATTAATCTCCCAAATCACACGTCATGTAATTAAGAGCTACTATATGTTTAGTACGTTGGCCGATGCGATATTAGGATTAACTATGATAAAAATTGTATAAACTGCATGACTCGTTACGAATATCATTGATTTGAGGAATATTTATATATTTTGTTTCTTTTGAACGAAAAAGGGGAATAGAATAGTGCATGGTATAAAAGATCAAATGAAAGAGCACTGTTTTACGATAGCTTTAAGAGTGGTTTACGTGGGTAGTCCGCGTTCAGTAAACGCCAATTACCGCCGTCAACGCGTTTTGCTTTCGTTATTCTGTTGAATATTCTAATTGTAAGTTGCCCAAACTCTACAGCTTGAGCGATGCATATGCTCATGAAACTTTTGTTTTTTTCTCGAGTTATTCATTACTTCAAAGATGTACTAGTGCTAATATTTGGTGCATGCTTAAATTTGTATATAACATGTATTTAGTTTTGCAGAGATAATTGGAAAAGGAGAAACCACATGATATGACACTTCCTTATTTCTGTTTTCTTAACATCATATATGGATTTAGTCATTGAATAGTTTTATGTTTTTATGAATTGAATGGCTTATATTATCTCATTTTCCTAAACGTAACCCCGACACATAAGAAATGCATACATGATACATATGCATAAAACAAAATTGATTGCACATATAAACACAATAGAAGAACAAACACTTTGGAGGAATATGAGGATGAAGGGTATTAAATAATTAATTTTCAAAAAAAAAGTATTAAATAATCTATTCTATTAAAATAGAAGTCACAACTTATTTTCATTTGTGATATTTTAAAAAATGAACATTCCTTAGAAACTTATATTTCATTTACTTTTTAATTAATATTTTGACATCATTAAGATATTACATCTTATATAATTGACACATATAACAATCTCACCTATAAAATTATCCTATTTTGTTAATTATAAAAATCTGTTGACAAAAAAATCTAACAAAATCTTATTAAAAATAATGCATTAACTAAATTCGTAATGAGTAGTATAATATTATTACAAATTAATGTTAATTAATATTTCATTATAAAATTAAAAATATTTATACTATTTTCATAAAATTTCTAATTATAGTCTATATTATATTAAAATAAAAGTACTATATGAATTAAATATAAAATTATATAAAATTAATAAATTAACTTATTTTAGTTTTAAAAATCTTTCAAAATATCATTTCTATTCTATTAAAATAAAAGTCAAAATTTCTCTTCATGTGTGATTATTTTTAAATTAGACTTTCCTTATAAAATCATATCTATACAATTAAAACAAAAGACCTTTTTTGACATCCCCTTAATTTTTTTATTAATATTACAACTTATGCTATTAGAGAATATTCTGAAATTCAAAAAGGTAAATTTAAATTACAATAATATACATGACTGAATAAAACTAGATCGAGGAATTTGAAAGTCATCCCTATTTTTATGCACAACAACATTTATTATTCCAACGGAATTACTATATATTCTTCAAGCTTTTATTTATTTCCATCTAAACTTTCAGTATACATTGTATTTGGATTTTCTTATTTATTCTACCAATTATAATTTTCTAGACGTTCAAAATCTTAATGGAAGAGAAGTATTTAATAGTTGTTAAGAGTTACAGTGATTAAAGAACTGATGAGGCTTTATGCCACCGGTCAAAATTCTAACAAATCCGTTGAAAAATATTTTAAAAAGAACATAATTTTCAAAAAATTATATAAATATATTCACTAATTTCTTAATTAGTAATGAAATATTATTTATACATTAATATATATTTAGTTATTATTTATAAAAGGAAACATATTTTTTCCTATTTTACCTATATTATAATCAAAATATTTCATATTAAAAAAATTATTATATTGAACTAAATATGATATTTATATAAGTTGATAAACTAATATATTTTATTTTCATAAATATATAATATATATGTTAAATATATAATATGTTGGCAGAACGGGTTAACATGAGTAAAATACATAATACATGTATAAAATTTAACACATCTTAAACTATACAAATAAATTTCAAATATGTTGTTTTTTTAGCACTCTTTTTCAAATATATTTTTCATGCATTAATTCTTCTAATAATCAAACACAAATTTAATAACATAAATATTTAATAAAAAACGACATATACATGTGACAGTTTAAAACAATTGATTCAACTTCCGCATGTATATTGTAAAATTATTGTATGTGAAATAGTTATATTAGCATTTAAATATATTTAACGCTAAAAATCGCTAAAAACGAAAAACAATATTTATGTATATAAAAAAAATGAACACCCGCGCAGTTAAGATCTAGTTACATAATTATAAGGAATGGGAAGATTTAATTAGGAACCCAGAGAATTGAAGAACGTATCCATCCGCCCATTCCAATATATCAAATTATCAATGTCCGTTATATCTTACCCCTGGGACTGTAATTGATAGATAATATAATTTTTTTTTTTTTTTTTGTAACTGGATAATATAAATTTACTGCAAACAAAAACAACTACTTCCCTTAATACATTGCAGAGATGAACAATGTTTCTCCATCTGTTTCTGAAATCTTTAGGGTTTTTTTCTTATTTCACAAAGATGGATTCTGTACATAAATATTATTTTTTTCAAAATATAAGGCAATTAATTTGCATTTATCTTTACAATTATTTACTTAAATGCAAGTTTTTGTATGAAACAAAATTTAACTGCAAAACATGAAAACCAGAAATGCCATAAAAAGTCTAACAATCACAATATGATGATGTTAATGATTTAAAACTAAAATCAAAATTTAGATATTTTATATTAAAACATCAAAAATTATTTAAAACATTTTACATTTCAAAAGGGTGAGTATTTTTTTTAGAGAACTAAAAAGTCTGTATAAAGTTTGATGTTGAGAAAAGTTTTAATGAAAATTAACTTAGTGGGTGTCTTGTTCTAAATATTATTGTTACTGTTGTTAAAAGAAAAGGAAACTTAATATGGTGATTTATTTTAGGATTTATTTGCCAAATAACCAAAATAAAATTTGAAATTAGATTCGTAAAAAGATAGTAGAGAGAGATAGGAAGAGAAATGAGGAGAAAGTGTAAGATTTTGGTTACTTACTCAATTATAGTTTTTTTAAGGTTATATGATCTGATATCTCTTTATTTTATGGAGATTAACTCCGTATACCCCGTACCCCGCCCCCCCCCCCCCC
>NC_027750.1:59372981-59378461 GCF_000695525.1 Brassica oleracea var. oleracea
ATCCATCTTCGTTCTTCCTTGTTCGTTCTCCATCTAATTCGAAAATCCATTTTCGTTCTTCCTTGTTCGTTCGTGTCTCAACTATCTCTTTGTCTCTCTTGTCTGAAACCCTAAAGTCTAGACCGCTTCGTTTCTTCCTTCTTTGTCGAAATTGAGGCTCCATCCTCGTTCCTTGTGGTAAGTGATTAGTTTCCCTTTATTTGGTTGTTATTTGGTCGAATTTGTATGTAGATTTAAAAACAAATTTGGGGAAAACTATGAATGTGTCTTATGTTTAGATATTGGCTTTGAAATTGGATAAGAACTTGGTAAATCAATTGTTTAGGTATATATTACATCGAATCTGTATGTAGACTGATGCGCTTTTTTTGTGTTTCCGATTTGAGTGATAAAATTGAATTTAGAGTGATTGAGTGTAAACTTTGAATGTGTCTTATGTTTTTGTGTGTTTAGATTTAATATTTGTTAATAAAATTGTATTGGGGAAACTTAGTTGATGTTGTGTTGTTGTTTTGCGGTTTGAATATAGAGTGATTGAGTGTTGTAATATCTTGTACATGAAAGTTATGAAGGGAAATCAAAAGGGAGTCGCCAATGAAAGGCGTCGTCAATCTCTTAGAATCCGAAAACTGGACTCAATTGCAAAAAAGCCAGAACCGAGAGTTCACAAGAGCAGTAAGAAGATTAAGAAGAGTAAGAAGAGTAGGCCAGCGAGAGAGCCAGTGAGAGCATCGAGTCTACAATCGCTCTCAGCCTCAGATGAGTCCGAAAGGGAGGGGTCCGAGAGAGAGGTATATATTTTGTATTCATTGTTAGTAGTACTACTAGTACTTCTTGTATTACTAGCATTACTAACATGTATAAATGTATTTTGATTTCATGAAATGCAACCAATGCAATCCCTTGAGTTCTACTTCAAAAGCAGTGAGTACCCCAAGAGTTCCAAGATACAAACTAAGTGCTTTGTGACCAAGACAGTAAAGCTCATCAAGGGTAAGCCTGAGGCTGAATGGTTCACAAGCCATCCTCAGTTTCGACATTTCTTCCACATGCCAGACGAAGATAACCTAAAGATCCAGGGGATGTGGATGTTACTCTTGCGCAACATCTGTACTCCAGAAGATGATGTTGCATGGTTTGCGGTTAGTGGTGTACCCATCCGCTATTCTATGAGCGAGCATGCCCTCATCTCTGGCTTAGACTGCGGTGATTATCCACCAAACTACGAGAATTTGGGGGGTTATAAGTTTGTAGATTATTACTTCCATGACAGAAAGAAGATTACCATCAGTGATGTGAAGCAGAAGATGTTGTCTATGCTGCCGTGTCCAGATAGATTGAAGATAACTGTCTTGTTTTTTCTTGGTCGGGTTATCAGAGGAAAGCCGAAGGATTCTGGACATTTAGACCTCTTCATATTAAGGATGATGGACGATTTAGATGCTTGCAGATCATTTCCCTAGGGTCGTCTAACATTTAAGGATGCAATAAAGGAGATTAAGCACGTGATGAACCATCTAAAGGGTGAAGTGAAAGAGGCATGCGTCTTTCCTAGTTTCATAATCCCTTTAGAGGTAAAGCATCTAGTTTAGTAAATTTTTAGTTGTTATATAATTGAAATATGACATTGTGACAATGGATGTACTAGGTTCTGGCTTTTGAGTGTATTCCGGATCTGGGGAAAATGTTTGGAATATATTCAGACGACGCTAGTAAAGACTGTCCAAGGATGTGCAAGAGCCGGTTTACAAAGTCCAGTCTTAGGGATTATCCTTTGGAAGACATATAAGATGCGGTTAGAGACAGAAAGGTACGTGTATATAGTTATAGTAGAAGCTAGTAGAACAGATCATTTAACTGATCTAACTTATTGTTTTATTTTCAGGTTATCAACAGTGTGTTAGTTCCAACTATTGGTGAGCAAATTATGCTGGCTCGTATCATTGATGAGGAGCGAGAGTATGACCGTCAGGGCATCCCAAGTGATACTTGAAACTACTGGTTAAATGTGAAACAAAAGAATATTTGGTGGAAAGAGCTATATGAGTTAGATCAAGTTGCACGAGGAGTGTTGCCAAAAAAAAAAGACAAAGAAAAGGTGACGTTTGCAGAAGGATCATCCTCTAATTCTGGTTTAGATTCGAGGTTGCAAGGTCTGAAAGAGAGGATTTTGGAGTTCATGGGAGAAGGATTTGTTGGACTTCACGTAACGGTGGAGACAAAGCTGAAGTCTCCAGGCTCAAGGATGAGTGATATTGAAAAGAACCAGCGGCTTTTGAGAAGAAGGGCTAAGAAAATAGAAGACAGACTAACTTCTATTGAGAGTAAATTTGAGCCGAGTCATGATGAAGACATAGATTTTTGACAGTGGGACTATGGTACACATGAAGAGAAGGACAAATCTAATGTTGAGCAAGAGGCTGGGAAAGAGAAGAATAACATCGAGAATACTGAGCAAGAGGCTGAGAGAAAAAATGAAAACAGTGATGAAGAAGAAACTGAAGAGAAAGAGGCTGATGACAATGCTCAGCAAGAAGGTGAGAAAGAGAAAGAAAATATCGAGGCTGATGAGCAAGACAAGGAAGACAGTGAGAGTGAGAGTGAGACTGATGAGTTGAAGCAATTGAAGGAGAGAAGTAGAGCACAAGCTGATAAACTGTGGAAGGAAATTGAAGCGGATGAAGAAGAGATTGGAGGGAAACATGATGAAGAAGAAGGTGAAGAGAAAGAGGCTGAAACCAGTGAGGAAGAGAAGGAGAACAGTGATGATGATAAGAAAGTTGAAGAAAAAGTGGTGGAATCTGAGGCTGAAGGCAAAGATGATCAAGCAGAGGTTGAAGGGAAAGAGTCTGAAACCAGGGAGCAAGAAAATGAGAAAAGTGAGACTGATGAGGTGGAATCTGAGGTTCGGGAGGCAAAGATAGAAAAAGGAACTCTGACACCACCACGTGGGAATCAGACAGAAGGAACTCCCAAAGATGATCACAATGAGCCTCGGGTTGAGACGAATAGAACCGATGAAACTCCAACACCACCACGTGGGAATCAGATGGAGGGAACTCCCACACCACCACGTGGTAGGACTAAGGCAATGGCAGCGAGGAGACTAGTGACAAAGCATATGGAGGAAAAACCTGGAAAATGTGAGAAAGTTGTGGAAGAAGAGAAAAAAAAGGAAGAGGCTGTAGAAACAGAGGAAAAAAGCAGGGAAAAAATTGTGGAAGAAGAGAAAAAAGAGGAAGAGGCTGTGAAAGTTGTTGAAGAACAGATTGGGGAAATTGTTGAGGAATATGCTGAGGAAGAAAAGCAAAGGTGGATCATGGTCGGTTACAAGGAAGCACCGAGTCCTTGGATCATGTATAGGTGCAAGGAGAATGCCGATGTTGTTATACCTAAGAAGAATGGCAGACCAAAGAGGAAATCACAGTGAGTGTAGACTCCTTTCACGGAGGGGAAGAAGTGTAAAACAAAACCGTAGGCTTATGTATTTATGATTTTATGTTTAAAACTTGTTTAAAACTTGTTTAAAACTTGGTAGTAGAATGTTAAGTATTTTGGATGTTTAAAACTTGGTAGTAGAATGCTTTTGAATGCTTAAATCTTGGTGTGTTGCAACAGGTTTGGAAAACTAAGTTTACAGATGTTACTATGCCCAAAAATGAGTAAAATGGACAACTAGATTTACTGGGTTTATTACACCAAAAAAACACTAAAAAAATATATCAAAAACTAGTAAACACATGTAAAACACTAAAATATATAAATATTATTAAAAAAAGAATTAAAAAATGCATTTCACATGTAAAACGTGTAGCCGCCACAAATATTTTATTACTATTTTTAACACTTAGTAATGCCTATGGTAATCTTCAAATCTTCAAGGTAGTAGTAATACCACCATACACATAGTAATACTTTGGCAATTTTTACGTTTTTCTAGTAAATCCATCTCAACAAAGAAGGTTTGGTAGTAGAACCAATCATTTTACCATATTATTATCGTCAAAGAAGACATTTACATAAACAATTTACCAGAATTATGTATTTTGTAAAATTTTACTTACTATATTGTTAACAATTCCGATACTAACAATGAAAGTTAAGGAAGTTTTTTAGGAAACCGTTAAGATTTTCTTAAACTATTGAAAATAATTAACAAAACTAGTCTAATCTATATATTTATTATATACGTAGACTACGAATTGAAAATAATCATATAAAGATAGTCTAAATTACACATAACCTAGTGATATATATTGGTTTCGAATTACACATAATAATACCAGTAAAACCTAGTCTAATCTAGGTTTTACTATTGAAAATATCTTAAACTATTGAAAATAATTAACAAAACTAGTCTAATCTATATATTTATTATACACATTGACTACGAATTGAAAATAATCATATAAAGATAGTCTAAATTACACATAACCTAGTGATATATATTGGTTTTGAATTACACATAATAATACCAGTAAAACCGAGTAATCCAAATTGCACATAATAATACCAGTAAAACCTAATAATCCAAATTGCATGTAATAATACCAGTAAAACATAGTAATCCAAAATACACATAATAAAACCATAAATCACTAGTAGTCCAGATTTCACATAATAAGCCCAGTAATCTCCAGTAAAACCTAGGTAGTACCTGAACCACTCCCACATTCAAAATACGATGTCATACCTTTTCCTTTGGCTCTGCCTCTTCCTCTGGCTCCTCTAGCTCCACCTCTGCCTCTTTTTCCTCTTCCATAAGATTCTCCTACTGATGGAAATCTTGTTTGTTGTGGTTTTCTTTTCTTCTTGTCAAAATCTGGAGGAAGTATTTTCTTTGCTTTAACATCTTCTGGTATAACCCAATCAGATATATGAGGAACACGATATATGGTCCTGTGATAAGCCAAAGCCCATTGCTCCATCAAATAGTATTTTGAACAATACTCTGATAAATGGAGTTCCCTTCCCGCTGCCTTAGACATGAATGTGGCAGCAGCCACTCCATGCACACAAGGGCATTTGTCTTTATAAAATTGCTCACAACTGTAAGTATTCCTATCCATATCAACAGTATAAACCTTGCCGTCAGTACCATGCACACTGTACTCAAAATGGAAGCTGTTTAATTCGTCAATTGTAAGAAACACCGCATCAACACATCTTTTAGACATTTCGGTTTCCAAAATAGGCACAAGCTTCAGTGTGTATGGTATTTCAGCTGCCTCCTTCCTATGGTTGTTAAACCATTCAGACATTTTCGCAAAGATAACATCAGACATTGGTAGTAAGGTGTACTTTCTCGCTTCTTTAATAACACCATTAAAAGATTCTACTGAATTGGTGGTGTCAACATTGTACATATCTCCTCTGAAGTAACATCTAGCCTACTTCTTCTCTTCAACACTTTTGTCAAGATACGCTGATGCACTAGGATACTTCCGGCGAAAAGCATGATAAAGGTACTTGAACTCAGC
>NC_027750.1:59378527-59388990 GCF_000695525.1 Brassica oleracea var. oleracea
AACATTCTGAGACAAATGCCATATACAATACCCATGTTCGGCCTCAGGGAACACTAGACGTACTGACTTGGTCAAGCTTTTGTTTCTATCTGAAAGAAATACCTATCCCGGGACATCAGATATCGCTGATTTCAACTGTTCCATAAACCATATCCAGCTTTCATCATTCTCACCATCTGCTACACCAAACACAATTGGGTAATGGTGATGATCAGGATCCTGAGCAGTCGCAACAAGGAGAACTCCACCATAAACATTCTTTAGGTGTGTTCCATCCACAATGAGGACTTTCCTCATCGCACTGAACCCTTCTATGCTAGCTCCTACGGCAAAAAACAGATACTTAGGTTTTTTGGCCTCATCCACTACCACACGAGTTATTGTGCCAATATTCTTATGCTCCAGCATGTGCATATAACAGTATAATAAAGTAAAACTCTCTTCTCGACTTCCTCGCACTTCATTAGCAGCTTCTCTCTTTCCTCACCATGCTGAGGTGTATGATACATGCACACCAACCCTTCGATGAACCAGCATCTCATGCATCTCAATGTCTCTGTGAAAAGTGAGCACGCCACCAGTTGCACCATTCTCAGTACCATCTTCATCACCAGCCTCTCTATCAGGCAGTGTTCTTGTAACGACAGAACATGTATGTTGCTTGATGTAACTTCTAACCGTCCGAAGATCTGTATTCTTTAACTTTGCAATTCGCACAAACCACTCGTAGCCGTCTTTGGCTCCTCGGCATTTAACCACAAATCTCTTAGTATCCGACTTAGTTATATCAAACTCAAAACATTTCTGATGTGAAGCCCTCTGAATATGGACTTTTGCTTCCTCCCTGGTTCTAAATTCTTGACCTAAAACCAAACTTGTACCATCATCCGTGGCTGATAGACAACTCGTGGTCTTACTTCTGTATCTTCAAGCACATGCTCATCTCTTTCCGTGAAATTCTCATGCATCTCAATGTCTCCGTGAAAAGTGAGCACACCACCAGTTGCATCATTCTCAGTACCATCTTCATCACCAGCCTCTCTATCAGGCAGTGTTCTTGTAACGACAGAACATGTATGTTGCTTGATGTAACTTCTAACCGTCCAAATATCTAAATTCTTTAACATTGCAACTCGCACAAACCACTCGCACCCATCTTTGGCTCCTCGACATTTAACCACAAATCTCTTAGTATCCGACTTAGTTATATCAAACTCAAAACATTTCTGATGTGAAGCCCTCTGAATATGGACTTTTGCTTCCTCCCTGGTTCTAAATTCTTGACCTAAAACCAAACTTGTACCATCATCCGTGGCTGATAGACAACTCGTGGTCTTACTTCTGTATCTTCAAGCACATGCTCATCTCTTTCCGTGAAATTCTCATGCATCTCAATGTCTCCGTGAAAAGTGAGCACACCACCAGTTGCATCATTCTCAGTACCATCTTCATCACCAGCCTCTCTATCAGGCAGTGTTCTTGTAACGACAGAACATGTATGTTGCTTGATGTAACTTCTAACCGTCCAAATATCTAAATTCTTTAACATTGCAACTCGCACAAACCACTCGCACCCATCTTTGGCTCCTCGACATTTAACCACAAATCTCTTAGTATCCGACTTAATTATATCAAATTCAAAAGATTTTTGATATGATGTCGTTTGAATAAGAAATTTTACTGCCTCCTTGGTTATAAATTCTTGACCTATAACCAAATCCATACCATCATCCCGTCTCTGATTAACACCATCATGCATCTCAATGTCTTCGTGAAAAGTGAGCACACCACCATTACCATTTTCATCACCAGCCTCTGTAGTCTCTTTATCAGATATACCGACATAGACATCAGTTTCATCATTTTCAGTCCCATCTTCATCACCAGCCTCTCTATCAGATATACTGACATAGCCATCAGTTTCATCATCCTCTTCTGAAAGTTGCACTTCTTCATTGATGATCTCCACATGTAGAACATTTCTACACATCTCGTGATTTACTTGCAGTAGATAACAAAAAACGTCTTCATCATTCCAGATGTATGATGGCTTGTACGAATACAATACCATTGGAAAGTAACTAATCTTCACTTGCACCTTTGATTCATCTACCTTTATTTTTCTGTCAATACACTCAACCAAACCAAAGTAAGTGATCTCCTCCATTGATTTCCTCAACACAATCGTGTGAATTTCATCTTCTCCTTCACCATCTCCCGAGATCCATTTTATTTGAGCCTCATCCTTCATATAATATCCTCCATAATCAAAACATATAATTGTGCAATACAGATTTTGCATTTTCCTGAAATAAAATAGAATATCATTAAAATTATCATTATTAAGATGCTTAGAATTAATTCTTACACCGTACAATCTTTTCTTACTAATACCAATTTAATTCAGTACTATACATAGTAATACTAGAAATACTAATAAGAAATATCAATTTAGTAAACTTAGTATTTTCAGTGAATTTTTTTTTGCTTTAGTAAAACTAGTTATACCAGTAATACCCAGAACTTATCCTTGTCTAACTAATCCGCTTTTAGGACGATATTGTTAGGATTTTACATTATCCATGATGTGTAATTCATCTTAAATAAAATTACACACAGAAAATCATCAAAACACACATATAATATACCCAAAATCTATAAACACAGTTTTCAAAATCTTTTTTAATCTCTCATAATTTCCATTGGATCTTCTTTTTTTTTATACTAGCCGAGATATACACTTGTTTTAATAACATTTCAGCAAAAAAATCATCAAAAATGGACGTAAAAAAAATCCCAAAAGCCCTAAACACAGTTTTTGAAATCGTTTTTAATCTCTCATATTTTCATCAAATTTTATTTTTTTAACGTTATCCATCATATACACGATATTAAAATGTAATATCACAAAAAATTCATCGAAAACGAATCTGAATTGCCTGTTTTTTTAGCTTTAAAAATCGTTTATGGAAGATGAGAGGAAGAGAGGTTGTACGATGAAGAAGGAGACATGTGGGTCAAGAGAAATCTGATTCGTTAAAGTTGTTTTGTGGATCATGTAAGTAGTTGAATTATGGTTGGTTTATTGAATTGGAGAAATAAATGAAAAGTTAATTTGGTGAATGCAAAGATAAAAGGATACGAAAAATAGAGAGAGGACATTGAGAATTCTGGGTATGAAATATATGGAGTTAATCTCCTTATTTTCTTGATCGCTGACAAAAATTAATTGACATGCTTCCAAGTTAAAAGCATGGTCCGTGAAGTTATGCCCACTAAAATATGGGAAGACTTGGTTGGGTTGCAAGTTGCAACATCCAATAAAACGGCACACGTATCATAACCTGCTCCGCCACGCGGCGACTGCTAGCCAAGTGTTCGTCACCAAAAAGAGAATCATGTTCTTATAAAAAGTAATATAACAAAACCCCAAATCCAGTAATTATTATACGCTATCTGTTTCAACATATAAATAGTTTCGAAGACTTATATGTTTCACAATATAAGACCACTTCCAATGGGATTCTTTCCATAGGAACTTTTAAAATATGTATTATATATATATATATATATATATATATATATATATATACACAATCATTTCATACCTAACATATCACGATATGTTCAATTCATACTCAATTTATACATCAGTGTCAAAACATATATGATCGTGCCAAAACATATCCGACCTATAATTTTTTGGCGAAATCATACACCAGTCGCTACATCATCCAATTTTGTTCGCGTGGATGCTACGTCAGCTAATTTTACCGACGAGGATGTCATGTGTACAAATTTTTTTTTTAAAACATTAAGTAGTGTTTTTATAAAAATAAATTTATAGAAAATGTAAAATTTTTTAATTTTTTATTATTTACTAAAATTAACAAAAATTAATTAATTAATTAATTAAATTTTAATCTTATATAAGAGATAGATCCTATCACAAACCGTCCTTATAAGAGTTATATATGTATGGTAATGATTCAAATTCAATGTTAGTGTTATCGTCTTGTTATTCTTTATTAATCATGGGTATGTTATCATAATTTGTTTTTTTAAATGTAAACACAACCATGATTAATCAATAGTAACACGACTCCAACACTAGTATTTAATTTGAATAATTACAACAAATATATAACTCTTAAAAGGACAGTTTGTGATATGATCGGAATATTCACGAATATCTCTCTTATATAAGATTAAAATTTAATCAATTAATTAATTTTTGTTAATTTTACTAAATAATAAAAATTTATAAAATTTTACATTTTCTATAAATTTATTTTTATAAAAACACTACTTAGTGTTTTCAAAAAAAGATTCGTACACATGATATCTTCGTCAGCAAAATTAGCTGACGTAACATCCACGCGAACAAAAGTGGATGATATGACAGTTGATATGGCGACTGGTGTATGATTTCGCTAAAAAATTATAAGTCGGGTATATTTTGGCAAGACCATATAAGTTCAGGTATGTTTTGGCACTGTCATATAAGTCGGGTATGAATTGAACATATCGTGATATGTTGGGTATGAAATTGCCGTTTTTCCTATGTATATACATAATACGTATTTTAAGAACTCCAATAGGAAGAACCCCGTTGGAGTTACTCTAAGTTGTTTTTGTGCAAAACTAGTTATAAATTGTAACGAAGATAGTATTGTCAAAATTTTATTCTCCTTTGGTTTCATAAAAAATGTCATTATCCAATAAAACGGCACACATATCATACTAACCTACTGGCCACTGCTAGTGCTAACCAAGTAATCTTGTTCTTATAAAAAGTACCATAACAAAACCCCATACCCAATAATTAATATATTATCATAATTTTATGTACCATCTATTCATAAAAAGTATCACTTAGATACATTTCATTCATATTAAAATAATAATAAAATATACAAATTTTTAAATAAAAACAATTTAATTAAATATCTATTAGTTATTTAAAAGAATAAAAAATTAATGTAAAAATTTATATTAAAAATATAGAGTGACACTCTTTTAAAACAAAAAAAAACTAAAATGACATTCTTTATAAAACATATGGATTATTTTTTAATGTATAACTATTAAAATGTATGGAAAATATTAAATGATTCTAAAATCGGTAATTTTATATGTCCTATCCACCACGTCTGACAGTATTTCTTATACCATATTGAAATATTTTGTAAATAATTTTTCTATAATATACATACTTACATTCTCCTAGATTTAAACTTCAAACTTCATAATATAAAAATTAATAAACTCTTAATCAAACAATCATAATTAAGGATTTTCACAACATAATTTATATTTATATCGTTTATTAACAATTTTATATTTATATCTCAAAATGCAGAATTTGGAAAAGGAAACATGTGATGCAAAGTGTAGAGAAAACATATTTAGAAGTTACAAAAAAAAAACATATTTAGAAAACTAAACGTTGCCAGGTAATGTCAAGAAATACAGACCAATAGAACAGGAAACCATTTACTTTATTTTTCTATTTAACAAATCACATATGAATTTCAGTCCACACGTTGAAAAAAGAACAACATAAACGAGTAAGATACATATTCTTATAAAATCATAATTTCCTTTTCATTTATTTTGACAAATTCCCCAAATTATGGTATTTTTAGACCTGGAATATATTTTGATGATATATAACTAAAATGGTACGTCACAAATTGCTAAACCGAATCTATGGCATAGGAAACTAAATCAAGGATACGATTATTCTACGTTCTTCTTTTATGCGGTGTAGTAAAAGTAATAAAAAGGCGTTGAAAAACATGAAAAGTTTTTAAAGTGATATCATAATGGGCCCTACGGCCCACTTGCTTCCTTGGTAACCTCCTTCTCCTTCTCCTCCTCCTATATAAACAAGAGCAAGCTCCCTTCATCAATCTCACGCCTCCCTTCATCAGTCTCTATTTTCTTACGCATTCTCCCTAGAAACCTCACATTCTCTTCCTTCTCCACAAAACCCGGATCTCTGCATGATAAGGGAATAAAACTCGTTGTTGATTTCCTTTTTTTCCCTTTAATTTTCAAGTTTTCACCTGAAACATTCACCGTGGAGATTCTGGCATCGGGTCGGGGCGCAAGAGGTGGGTTTCACGGCGGAGACAGATCCATCTTCCCCCTTCTTCTGAGGGGATAGCCGAGGCTCCGGCCTCGGCGGTTTTCAAGCCCCTACCTTTACAAAATCCGAGATTCAATAGTTTTTTTTTTCCGTCGTCGTCGTCGTTGCTGAAAAAATGCCTACTCTAGCTTGCGTCGATACCACCGCCTTTCCCCCGCCGCCGTCCGTTGTTTCCGACACCTCTTGCCGTTGGAACTCCTCCCTCTCCGCCGCTCTTTACCGGATCGACGGATGGGGAGCTCCCTACTTCACCGCCAACACCTCCGGCAACATCTCTATCCGTCCTCACGGATCCAACACTTTGCCTCACCAAGACATCGATCTGTTGAAAGTTGTTAAGAAGGTAACGGATCCTAAGCCGTTTGGCGGTTTGGGATTGCAGCTCCCGGTTATCGTCCGGTTCCCTGACGTTTTAAAAAACCGGCTCGAGTGTCTCCAGTCCGCGTTCGATTTCGCGGTTCAGAGCCAGGGTTACGATTCGCATTACCAGGGCGTGTATCCGGTTAAGTGCAATCAAGACCGGTTCGTGGTGGAGGACATTGTGAAATTCGGATCTGGTTTCCGGTTCGGTTTGGAAGCTGGGTCTAAACCGGAGATTCTCCTCGCTATGAGCTGTTTGGTTAAAGGTAACCGCGAGGCCTTTCTTGTGTGTAACGGTTTTAAAGACGTTGAGTATATATCTTTGGCTCTGCTTGGGAGGAAGCTAGCGTTGAACACTGTTATTGTGTTAGAGCAAGAGGAAGAGCTTGATTTGGTTATTGATCTGAGTCGGAAGATGAACGTGAGGCCTGTGATTGGGTTACGAGCTAAGCTGAGGACCAAACACTCTGGTCATTTCGGATCAACGTCTGGTGAAAAGGGCAAGTTTGGTTTGACTACTAGTCAGATTGTTCGTGTTGTGAGGAAGCTTAGGGAAAGTGGTATGCTTGATTGTCTCCAGCTTCTGCATTTCCACATTGGGTCTCAGATTCCGTCGACTGCCTTGCTCTCCGACGGTGTTGGGGAAGCTGCTCAGCTTTACTGCGAGCTCGTGCGTCTCGGTGCGGGTATGAAGGTTATCGATGTTGGTGGCGGTTTGGGGATTGACTACGACGGGTCGAAGTCTGGAGACTCGGATCTCTCCGTTGGTTATACTCTGGAGGAGTATGCTGAAGCTGTTGTGGCTTCTGTTCTGTCTGTATGCGACCGGAGATCGGTGAAGCATCCGGTGATATGCAGCGAGAGCGGAAGAGGGATAGTCTCTCATAATTCGGTCTTGATCTTCGAGGCTGTTTCCGCGGCTAAACCAATGGCTCAGGCTCATCACGATGATATTCAGTTCCTGCTTGAATGTGACGAGGCTAGAGTTGATTACGAGGATCTATACGCTGCTGTGATGCGTGGGGACCAAGAAAGCTGCCTCCTTTACGTGGACAAGCTGAAGCAGAGATGTGTTGACGGTTTCAAAGACGGTGTTTTGAGCATCGAGCAGTTGGCTTCTGTTGATGGGTTATGCGAGTGGGTGCTGAAGGCTATAGGCGCGTCTGATCCGGTTCAGACTTACAATATCAACCTTTCGGTTTTCACTTCGATTCCTGATCTGTGGGGGATTGATCAGCTGTTTCCTATAGTTCCTATCCATAAGCTCGACCAGAGGCCAGGGGCTCGCGGGGTCTTGTCGGATTTGACGTGTGACAGCGATGGGAAGATTGATAAGTTCATAGGCGGCGAGTCCAGCTTGCCGTTGCACGAGCTAGACGGCGGTGGTGGAGGAAGGTACTTTTTGGGTATGTTTCTTGGAGGGGCTTACGAGGAGGCGCTAGGTGGAGTGCACAATTTGTTTGGCGGGCCAAGCGTTGTCAGGGTCTCTCAGAGCGATGGACCGCATAGCTTTGCAGTGACCCGAGCCATGCCTGGTCAGTCCTCTGCGGATGTTCTCCGAGCGGTGCAGCATGAGCCTGAGATAATGTTTCAGAGTCTAAAGCACAGAGCAGAGAAGTTGATGCATACCAAAGGTGGTGGTGAAGATGAAGATGATGAGGAATTGAACAACGTTGTGGCTTGTCTTGATCGTTCCTTCAACAACATGCCGTATCTCGCGACTGAGCCGGCATCTATGAGTAACTCCCTTTCAGCTGCGATTAATAACCTTGGCTTTTATTGCAGCGACGAAGACGGCTTCGACTACCTTTCCGCGTGACAAAGGTAGTCCGTCTGGTTTGTTGTTGCATCTTATCATAAAATCGTCATTGTACGATTTCTTAGTTTCTTTTAATAACTTTTAAAATAATAATCATATGGTGAGAACCATCTTTGTTTAAGGTTTTAATTTGAGGATCCGAATGATAAAAATCACTTTTGTGAAATTCGGATCTTTGTATGTTATTTCATTTTTTCATAAAAATAAAAGACCATTATAAGAACTTTTTTTTTTCAAGTTCAAACGATGAACAACTTGGTCTTCTTGTCTACCACTAGATTTTTATTAGTCTCTTTCAAACCGATGAATTGTATGCAATGCTACAAGTAGCCCCTTCATTATCTTTAGGCCTTAGGTTCGGCCGCATCTTGAAGACTGGAACGCCGTCGTGGACGATGTGGTTAATAGCAAAGAGAGCAAGACAACAACATTCACATGTTATATATGTTAGACTCTGACATGTATTTGTTGTTATTGACTTGCTTCTTTTTTGATTAGGCTTTGGGAAGCGGTTGAATATTATGTGGCTCACGTTTGTTTTGTATTTTTCTTTATATTTTAGAACACGGCTTGGACATATTTTCCTTTTTACGTGGAGGAAACTTTGGACAAAAAAAAGCATATTCAAGATAGTGTGTTGTCTTCGTTCTAGCTGTCAGGTTGTTGGCGATCATGCAAAAAAAGCATATAACAATCCAAGAGTATAAGTTAAGAAGGAATCAAATTTAAGTGGTTCAAGAAAAAAGCTTTACGAAGATGGCATAGTATCCTATATGGTTCATGTTATCAATTTGTAGATGAACGTGTCGTGTCACTTTTGTGGTTTGTTCTTGTTCATATATATTAGAAAACATATGCATGGTTGATATATAAATTGGAATCATACTTCAAAATACAAAAACTGGAGTTATATTTATATTTTTTTCTAAAGAGAGAGTGAAACAGAAGAATAAGAAAGAAAAAAATGATTGTTGTCCCCTATTAAATAAATTTTACATGATTTATCGACACAATATCATCTAGCTATAAAAAGACCAAGCAAGCCGAACGATGAACGTGAGATATAAAGATCAATCACGCACATGAAGATTGATGAGCTTAGATTTAGAGAAGAAGAATTGTATATTGTAACATACATCACGCTACAAGAAATGTAAAGTGGTACATCAGTCTGATAATGTGAATGAGATCATACATTGAGATGCATTCATTTATCACCATATCTTATAGAGAAGATAACAATAACATAGCACAATAAGATATTTCGACCATTCTTTTCTCTCAACATCCTCTAGAATCAACATACACAACTCAATGGCATCAGAGTCATCATATGTCAAGTCTATCCCACCTAATTTACCCTTATAGTTAATCAGGTTAGTAGATTGTGGATCACGAAAGCATTCTGCTGCAACAAACTTGAATGTCTCAGACCTAACATCAAAGAAAATCATCAAGTAACTATCACCTACTACATTATCTTTACCTATGTAATACAAAATCCCATTGATGCATATCCCATTGATGCCTACCCCTAATAACCCACATTTGATCTTCCTCCATTTGATCATCAGAACAACCTATATAAGCCATTAACAATACTTTGAATTGCTTGTAAAGTGGTGATATCTTGCATATTTCTATTGTTTTATACATTCATCCATGTGCATTTTAATCATATAGACTAGGATTTAGCCATGTTTAGGTTGCATTTTGCATACATGAGTCTTTATCAGGTATTGGAATACCACATGGAGTTCTTGGAAACATTTGGGTGCATTTGGAGCTCAAAAGAGGTGATAAAGTTGATCATTGGACGAGCAGTGCATGGGAGTGACCTCACCAGAGCGACACCGTGAAGTCGTTGTGACACCCCTTCAGAGCGACTTGGCCAGAGCGATACCCCGATGTCGCTCGCGTTTTCATCGCTCGGAGGCACGAGAGCGACCTTACAGCGACGTTCCGCAGTGACACCATAAGGTCGCTCCAGCTGGGAGCGACGTGACCGGAGCGACACAACCAGGTAGCTCGCGAAGAGCGACCCGGAGCGACGTCTCGCAGCGACCCCTCCAGGTCGCTCCCAAAGCCTGGAGCGACCTCTCGGAGCGACTACTGGAGGTCGCTGCGCGC
>NC_027750.1:59389449-59392903 GCF_000695525.1 Brassica oleracea var. oleracea
AAATATGTTAGTAAATGAACATTCATCTAGACATAGAGTTTGTTTAAGATTGTGTCTTGATTAATCATTTGCCATTTTTAGTTCGAAACTTGATCACCCAAGGTCTAATTCCTATACCCATGAGTTCTCTTTTATCATAACCAAAAAAAGTCACTTCTTTTATTGTTTTATTGTTCTTTTCTTGCATTCTATTATTAGTAGTAGTTTAAAACCATCCAAATTATCGGTTGTATTTAGATTAAGTACGTACTTGCATTCTCGGTGCTTTGAAATCTCTTAGAATCGGTTCGACAATCTTTTATACTACATCATTTATCTTAGGAACCTTGAAAACTCCTAACATCAAGTGGATCAAACCCTAAAAAGCTATTGGACTTTCTGTATCTCATCAGTTTAGGTAAATTCACATACTGTCTTGTGTTCAAATTGTATATCATACGCACTCTTTTCCAACCCTTCTTTGAGAGACGCATATTAGAGAAATATATCAAACCAGAAGAAAGCCCACGAAATTCTGGCAACATGTCTTGAGAGAACTTCATGAGAAAATCAGCAGCTACCACAGGAGAAGACTTCTCATATGGATTCTTCTGAGGATGAGGCGAGGAGAAGAAGATCAACTCCCCGTTGACTTGTTCGAGTACGAATAAAAGACGTGGACGTGTAAGTATGAACAGCCATAGCTTTGACACGCGACTAAACCTTGCCATTGACTTTCCAGGCAATCTTAAGAGTATCTCGGGAATGAGATCGGTCGGGATGGAAACATAATCTTCTCCTCTAATCATGAGAGGGATACCGGATACGTATAAATTATAAATAAGTTTATGGTTAGGATTCCACGAGCCAGTGCTGTCCCAAACAATTAGGTGGCTTAAAGCATTTGAAAAAAAAAATGTGGCCTTCATAGAATTTTTTTGTCTTTTTTTTGTCAAATAAGTTAAATTTCCTTTTAATTTAATGTCATTTTGATAGCTATAACATTAGACAATGGAAACTCGTAAAAAGGAATGAGGATCACGCAATTTTGGTATTAATATCAACTCAAATAAATGAAAAAGGCTTGTATACAAAATTTAAGATGTGGCCTAATTTTTTTTTAAGAATTATGTGGCCTAAAGCTTGTGCTTTAGCTGCTTTAAGGGAGAAACGGGCCTGCCACGAACCTCTCTCCTAAGAGGTTGTTAGTAGATTTCTGCAAAGTTTGTTGATTTTAAAAATTGAAAAATTTGGATAGAATTATAGAAAATTTTGTATATTGTGAAAATTTATGAAAATAAAGTAACGTAATGTTTCTAAGAATTCAAGAGAAACATGTAGTATTCTCAAAATATTGTTTTGTGAGTTAAAATGTTAAGAATTCAATTCCCAATAACACTTACTTTAATAGATTTGTAGAATCATTAAAATCTAAAATTTTTGAATAACAAATGATTTTGTATAGAATTATAAAATCATCAAACCAATAACATTAGATTTTAATGAGAATGTGAGAATCTATAAACCAATAACACTAGACTTGAAAATTCTAAGACTCATTAGTATTATACTAGGATAAGACCTGCGCCTTGCGCATGTTAAATTTATATGAAAATTATTTAATAAATATCGTATGGAAAATAAAATTTATACTATTGACCGAATTAATATTTTTGGCCCTTAAACAATTTTTTTAACACGTTTTTGTTAATTACATAATTTATTTGCTAATGAAATGATCTCATTTTTAAAAATATTTTAGGTCAAAAAATTATTTATCACATAAAAACCTAACATTTAGGCCGAAGAATCTCATGCCTACTGTTTGGTTACAATGAAACTATGTCAGCTCGGTTTTGTATCATGATTTAGCAATTTAAAAGTTGATTATGGTTATGAGAAGTTTACGTTCACGTGCCAATCCTATCTATCACGATATTTTTTTTTTTTTTATGTCATTTTGGTTATTGCCCGATATAAATATTAATTTTTGAGTTCATTCTCATTTCTTTCTTTTATTTTGGCCTGAAATTTAGAAAATGTTTAAGATTCAAAATTATTAAAGAGATACATACTTAGGTTAAGATCTGCGCCTTGTGCAGAATAAATATTTTATATTTATTACTTATTTTATATTTTATGCATATTATAAAATAATAAATAATAATTATATATTAAATAACTAAGAAATCATTTACTATTATTATTTACTATTATTTAATAAAATGGCTTGCACATATGAATCAAATGACCGTTCTTGTTTATTCGCAATCATTTTAGGATAAATAAATCAAAACAATCAATCTTATCTATTGTATATGATATATAATTAAATTTAAACGATATGAAGTATATATATATATATTAATATAAACACCTATTAAAATAAAATTATTTATTTCTATGATTTTATTATCATTGTATCTTATTATAGAAAAAAAATTTAAACATTGATCACAAAAGTTTATGTGAGACTTTTAACAGTTTTAGTAATTTATACTCGTTTTGAAAAATTCAAAATACAACATATACAAAAAAATCTAAAATTTTAATATATAATTAATGTAATTGTGTAGTTTATTTTAATAATAAAGAATTAAACAAAAATGATAGAAAGTATACAGATTATTCTGTAGGTTTTATTTAAGGAAATAATATATAATCAACTTTAATTTGGTCCATAATGGACATACTATATAATATAACATTCCCTCGCAATTTAATTTTGGACTAACAAAATTCTCGATTGATTTTCAAGCCGTCACGTAAACAAATTAACATTTCAATTACGTGACAACTCAGTATGACATTTTTTTAGTTAGTACAAATTACAGGTTCTAAGCTTTTTAAATGTTCTTCTATTAATATATATGGGATGTTAAACCATTGATCATTAATTTTTAACATAATAATTTTAACAGTTTTAGTAATTTTGTCGTTTTTTAAAATTCAAAATATAACATATACGAAAAAATCTATATTTTAATTATATAGCTAATTTGATTGTTTAATTTATTTTAATAATATAAAATTAAACAAAAACGATGGATGAGATATAAATTGTTATCAAATCTTTATTATTAAAATTATTAATTATCATATATATATATTAGTCATATTTGGTAATTCCGTAGATTTTATTCAAGGAAAAAAAAGAAAATAATAATTGTACATTTTAATTAATTTTATGATTAATTTAATGAAAAATATAATATATACTTAATTGGACCAACATATTTTTTAAAGATTCTGAATTTTATTCTGGTAATGACACGTGTCTACACTTAAAAGGTTAATGTTTCTTAGTTAATATATAAGATATGTTCCAATTTGGGTGGTCCATTTTAAAAGAAGGCCCGGCCAGGCTTCACCACCGACTACGGTTATGGAAAAACATTTGGCGGTCCGAATACTTACAACTAGGTTTCCCGCGCCTTACGCGGAATCAACATTATATATATAAATTATTTTATGT
>NC_027750.1:59393003-59419451 GCF_000695525.1 Brassica oleracea var. oleracea
TTATTGTTAGTTTAATAAAAAACTTATTATATAATTAGATAGATCAATATATTTCTCTAATGATTCTAAGAATCATCCTAGTGATGACATATGGGTACAAAAAGAAGTTGTAATGCTTCTCAAATAATATATAAGTGATTATTTCTCTCACAAAAACATCCTAAAACACGGAAAGAAAGAAGGAAAAAAAACCCTCGAGACATTGAAGATCTTCTCGTCCCTGTGATCTCTCTGCCTCAATACTGTGAGTTATCTTCTCTTCACTGTTATCTCTCCTCAAGTTTCAATACTGTTATAAGTGGGTTTTGATGGAATCCAGTCAGAACTTAGGGTTAAGGTTTATATGTTTGGTATCAGACAAGAAACATTGAGTATTTACGCCTATCTTCTTGTCCCTGTTATCTCTCCTCAGGTCTCAATACAGGAGGATTTAATTCACGATCCTTTTCTTATCTTAAGTTTAACTGGTTATGTTCCCTAAAGATTTCTGATTTACAAATTTATTCAATTTTGATTTTTTTGTGTTTAAAGTACTAGATATAGATATGGAAAACAACAAGGTGGCGGAGGCTAAATTTGAGGAGGCTCCAACGTGGGTTTGTTGGGACATTGAGAACTGTCCGATTCCCAAGGGTTGCAAAGCCGAGGAGATCTCTCAGAAGATAAGCTCGGCGTTGAGTAAGTTGAACTACCGTGGTCCAATCTCTATCTCTGCCTATGGCAACATGAATCACATTCCTCCTTCCGTCAAGAAAGCTCTCTCTTCCACTGGAGTTGTTCTTAATCACCTCCACATCAACTCCAGTTAATCTTTTTAACTATTTTTGTTTTTTCTTACGCAGAAAAAAATGAACTATTTTCCATTTGTTTTATCATTATCTATAATGTTTACATTCTTACTATGGCTATGCTATTTCTTCTATAATGTTTACATTCTTACTATGGCTATGCTATTTCTTTCTTTCTTAAAATGAGTTCGATATGTTAATAACCATATGAGCTATTATCTCACTCACGATCTTATTATGTTTTGAAACAGGAGGCCACTATATTTTCGACAAATTATCGGGTTGGGTACATAATCGAACTCCAGATCCAGCAAATTTAATGGTCATCTCCCGTGACGAATCTCTATCTTATTTTCTTAGCAAATGGCAGACGGATAAACGCAACGTTCTTCTAGCACATCCTCCTAATCCTTCGGACTCATTCGTGGCTTCTGCAAAGACCACATGGCTGTGGAATAGCTTGTGTAAGAACCTTACATAAGCCAGCAAAATACCCTAATTCTCTTTCATTTTCATAACTGTTCACAATGCAACTCTAAGGCACTGTAACAGTTTGACACAAATAAAAACCATTATATTTTGAAAGGAGGTTTTTGAGTTAATAGTGAATATTTATCATAACAGTTGTCTTCAATGATAAATCTGGTTTTAATTTTAAGACAGGTGTGAATTGGCACTACTAAGCCTAGTGTTAGCATAAGAGAATGTTGGAATAAGAAGATTCTTTTTTTTGGGGTGGGGGCGTATGAATGTTAAGCAAATAGACATGGGTCTTATACATGAATTAGGAGACTTCTACTATGTCTTTATACATTCACATGCATCTTTTGATTGGTTCTTTTTCTTTATCCACTGTTTTATGCCTTTGTAGAATGTGGACCAGCCACCACCTAGTGATCTAAAAATTCAAAGAAACAATTATACAAAAGAGGTCTAAAAGAAAAATCCTTAAACTTATACCATTACGAAAAAAGGTTTATGAAAACGCAACTGGGATCAAACATTATTTTGTTTGGAGGTAACATTTTAACACAATTAATTAAGACATGCATGTAACGGAAAACAAGAAATACAATTATGAAAATCCAACAAAGTGATGGACTTAACACGAAATCTATTAATGTGATCGAGCTGTCAAACTGGCGCAGCATACGAATGGGTGAACGGTCGATCTAAGAATTTAGGGTTCTTTGAGACCTGTTCTTGGATCGATCAAAAGTTTTTCTTTCGATACCTTCTTGAGACCAACTTCCTGTTTTTGATGAATTTAATCGAATCTAAACAAGGTATAAAGCAAAAGCTCTTTCTATTAAATCAAAACGTATCAAACAAGGAAGACAAAGCTCTGTTTATATCCATCCGTTTGGAAAAATTCCCATAAGGATAAGGATATCATAAACCATCATTCGAAATAAAAGCTCAAAACTAAGAATAAAAAGGAAATAACGATTAAAACCGAAATAATAAGCTAACGGGTTTTGACCACTTAAGCTGGCGACAAAAGTAATGATGTTGCTGCATCAGGTCCCCCGGGGTAAGCGGGATTCGACCTCGAAACAGAAGGCTCATCGGGAGGGAAAAACTTAGTAAGGAAGCGCAGACTAAAGACGTCGGATGTGGTGATGTCGGATGGAAGCTGCACACGGTAGACGTTATCGTTGATCCTAGCTACCACCTGGACATGGTCAATCTTTTTAAACTTCAGTTTGTTGTAAGCATGGGAAGGCATGCGATCGTGAGTCAAATAAACCCACACCACATCGCCTGCATCGAACACAACTCGTCGACGGCGGGAGTTAGCAGCTGCTTTGTATTTGATGGTCGAAACTTCAAGTTGTTCTGATGTTTGCGCATGCGTATCCATAATCATGTCAACAAAGGCAGATGCATCACCATGTAAATGAGTACGATCCGGAAGAGACGACAGGTCGACTGGAGCATGCGGTACAATACCGTAAATAACCTGAAAAGGACTGAAACCGGAGCTGCGGTTGACTGCATGATTGTGAGCAAACTCAGCTTGTGGTAACCTGGAATCCAAAGTTCGAACAGCATCACCAACCAGACAACGCAAAAGGTTCCCAAAGGAACGATTAACAACCTCTGTTTGACCGTCCGTTTGAGGATGATAAGCTGAACTCATATCCAAACCAGTATCAAGCAACTTCCAAAGGGACCAACAGAAGTGACCAAGGAAACGAGAATCACAATCCGAGACGATCAATGAAGGAAGGCCGTGTAACCGATAGACCTCACGGAAAAAAGTACAGCCACCTGAGCAACGTCTGTGGTCTTCTTGCAAAGTATAAAATGGATCATCTTGGGGAGTATGAATGTTAAGCAAATAGACTATATGCTGAAATGCACCATCGGGACACATCTAACATGGGTCTTATACATGCCTTAGGAAACTTCTACGTTGTCTCTATACATTAACATGCATCTTTTGGTTGGTTCTTTTTCTTTATCCACTGTTTTATGCCTTTGTAGAATGTGGACCAGCCATCACCTAGTGATCTTAAAATTCAAAGAAACAATTATACAAAAGAGATCTAAAAAGAAGAATCCTTAAACTTATACCATTATGAAAAAGAAGTTTATGAAAATGCAACTGGGATCAAACATTATTTTGCTCCGAGGTAACATTTTAACACAATTAATTAAGACATGCATGTAACTGAAAACAAGAAATACAATTATGAAAAGCCAACAAAGTGATACACTTAACACAAAATCTGTTAATGAGATAGAGCTGTCAAACTGGTGCATCGTACGAATGGGTGAACGGTCGATCTAAGAATTTAAGGTTCTTCGAGACCTGTTCTTGGGTCGATCAAGAGTTTCTTTCGATAGTTTCTTCAGACCAACTTCCTGTTTTTGATGAATTTAATCGAATAAGTATAAAGCAAAAGCACTTTCTATTAAATCAATACGTATCAAACAAGGAAGACAAAACTCTGTTTTATATCCATCCATTTTGGAAAATTCCCATAAGGATAAGGATATCATAAACCGTCATTCGAAATAAAAGCCTAAAACTAAGAATAAAAAGGAAATAACGTTTAAAACCAAAATCATAAGCTAACGGGTTTTGAACACTTAAGTTGGCGCCAAAAGTAATGATGCTGCTGCATCAGGTCCCCCGAGGTGAGTGGGATTCGAATCAGGAGGCTCATCGGAAGGCTCATCGAATCAGAAGGCTCATCGGAAGGGAAGAACTTAGTAAGGAAGCGCACATTAAAGACGTCGAATGTGGTGATGTCGGATGGAATCTGCACACGGTAGATGTTATCATTGATCCTAGCTACCACCGGGACATGGCCAATCTTTTTAGACTTCAATTTGTTGTAAGCATGAGAAGGCATGCGATCGTGAGTCAAATGAACCCACACCAAATCACCTGCATCGAACACAACTCGTCGACGGCGGGAGTCAGCAGTTGCTTTGTATTTGATGGTCGAAGCTTCAAGTTGTATTGATGTTCGCGCATGCGTATCCAGAATCGTGTCAACAAAGACAGATGCATCACCATGTAAACGGGTACGATCCAGAAGAGACGACAGGTCAACTGGAGCACGCGGTACAATACCGTAAATGACCTGAAAATGACTGAAACCGGAGCTGCGGTTGACTGCATGATTGTGAGCAAACTCAGCTTGTGGTAACCTGGAATCCCAAGTTCGAACAGCATCACCAACCAGAGAACGCAAAGGTTTTCCAAGGGAACGATTAACAGCCTCTGTTTGACCGTCCGTTTGAGGATGATAAGCCGAACTCATATCCAAACTAGTATCAAGCAACTTCCAAAGGGACCACCAGAAGTGACCAAGGAAACGAGAATCACGATCCGAGACGATCCGAGACGATCGATGAAGGAAGGCCATGTAACCGATAGACCTCGCGGAAAAAAAGTACAGCCACCTGAACAGCGTTTGTTGTCTTCTTGCAAGATATAAAATGGACCATCTTAGAGAAACGATCGAAAACAACAAATATAGAATCGAACACTCGTTGAGTACACGAAAGACCAACGACGACGAAATCCATACTTATGTTATAAACTTGAGGTGTCCTCTACAAAGTCTACAAAGGCGTGAACTAGGTAACTAGACCTAAATGCTTCAATACCCTGGACTTCAACGGTTTGAAAAGTTTTCCTTTCGGGATTGAAGTAAAAAACATAGAACAGTTCAGATGTAAAGTTACAAGTCGTCGCCATAATAATCTCATCTGTTGTGGTAACTCCAAAGACCCAAACTTTCCAGTCAACGAGATCTTTCGGCAAATTGTAGAGTGTATATTTTACCATGTATGTTTCCCAACATCCTCTAGAACCCACATAGGTAAGCATCATCATCACATTTCTCCCAACTACATATAGTTTGCCTTTATCGTTTATCAATATAATACCCCAACTTTAACAAACCTGAATTTCTCAGACCTAACATCAAAGCAAGCTATTTTGAGTATGAAAATTTTGATAAACAAAAGTATAATGTAGCAAAGGAAAATGGGATTCAGTGACAGTTGATGCTCTTGGATATTGAAGTGTGTGAACTGTGTAGTCTATGCAGTACGAGTGTCGAGTGAATGGTTCTCTTGTTGGGGAGATATTTACTTAGAGAATAATTAACAAAGGTGACGTAGTTTCATCTCACCTATACCTTATTTCCACACATGCGATATCTCAGCTTTGATCAAGACTCAAATCAGTTTCGACAATCTTCATGGATTTTAAAGCATCCACTAACAGAATTTGAGAGTTATTTGAGAGTTTAATTTTCTGCAAGGCTGATAAAAAAGAATGAAAATAAACATTATTTGAGAGTTGAAGTATTTTCTAAAAGTAAAAGCCAAGATGCTTAGTTATCTCCAGTAATTTGTAATTTTATATAGTTTCCATGTCAACATTATCTCATGACCATACCTCTGTTCTGATAATATCTCTGAAGAGACTCATTGACATTTCAAGGTTTATGGATAACAATATGGAGCAGTGTTGGCATTTATGCCTCCGGATGAAATAGAACTCAAAACTCTTGTAATTAAACATCATATATTGAGTGTTGAAGTATTTCTCTAAAACACAAAGTTGCTTAGTTATCTCAAGTAATTTTATATGTTTCCATTTCAGCATCTCATGATCTATCTCTGTTCTTGTAATTTTTCTCTAAATAGAACCAGTGATGATGATTGATGATGATGATAAAGATATACTTTGGAAAGATTCATTCCATGAAGAGAGTGGAAAAAACAGTCGAGAGAGGTTATACCGTAAACTCTCCTCTCCTGCAGAGTTACTTGATGACTTGCAGCTCGTCGTAAACTTGTCTCTTAACAATCATTTTATTAATGTTTTGAATTCTAGTGATTTATTTATTAAATTTTTTTCCATGGTACTCAGTGTGTGAGTATATTTTTTAACGAACGGTTAAAGCAAAACGCCAATCCCAAACATTTAAACTTTATTATTAAAATATCAATAGTTCTCAAATAAGGTGTAAGTAGAGAACATTAAACAAAAAAATGAAAAGCCAACAAAGTGATAAAACTCACACAGAACCTGTGATCTAGAAGACACATTCATAGCCATAACTTAGAATCAACTACATAGTTTACAAAGCCGCGAACTGTGCAGACAGTCTCAAAAGCTTCATGGTATTCTCCAACACCTCAGATTTCAACTCTTTGGAGAGTGTTTCTTTCGGGACTGAAGTAGAAAACATAAAACGGTGTAGATGTAACCTTCTCTGAAAGAACAATCTCACCTGTAGTAGTCACCCCAACAATGAAAACTTCGCAGATACTGTTCACAGGCAAAGTGTAGACATAGTTCGACCATTCTTTTCTCTCAACATCCTCTAGAATCTACATACACAACTCAATGGCATCAGAGTCATTATATGTCAAGTCTATCCCACCTAATTTACCCTTATAGTTAATCAGTTTAGTAGCTTTTGGATCACCAAAAAATTCTGCTGCAACAAACTTGAACTTCTCAGACCTAATATCAAAGCAAGTGGCTTCTGTTGGTTATACTCTCGAGGAGTATGCTGAAGCTGTTGTTGGCTTCTGTTCGGTCTGTATGAGACAGGAGATCGGTTAAGCATCTGGTGATATGAAGCGAGAGTGGGAGGCGATCGTCTCTCATCATTAGGTGCTGATCTTCGAGGCTATAGGCGCGTCGGATCCGATGCAGACTTACAATATCAACCTATCGGTTTTCACTTCGATCCCTGACCTCTGGGGGATTGATCAGCTCTTTCCTATAGTTCCTATCCATAAGCTCGACCAAAGGCCCGTGTCTCGTCGAGTATTGTTGGATTTAACGTGTGACAGCGATGGGAAGATTGATAGTTCATAGGCGGCGAGTCCAGCTTGCCGTTGCACGAGCTAGACGACGGTGGGGGAAGGTAATTTTTGGGGATGTTCCTTGGAGGGGCTTACGAGGAGTCTCTCGGTGGAGTTCACAATTTTTTTGGCTGGTGATGTGCCCTTGGGTAGCGCACCGGGCAAAACAGACATGCATGGCTTGATCATGGGAAGCAGTAAAGATATATGTTCATTGTTTGATTCATATCTTCCAAACCACGAGGCTTCTACACATGAAATCACTTTAAGAATGTTCTCAACTCAATTACGGAGCTCCTCGACGAAGAATCAGATCAAACGGAGTTCATATGTGACAGTTATGCCATTTACAAATCAGGTGATCTACAGTTCTCGCGAATTCAAACCACCCGAGAAGCTGGAAATGGCTAACCTTCTTTCTGATGAACCAACGACCAATTGAATCATGCTAAAGGTGATTATTCATGTTCTAAATTTTCAAGAAAGTCTTGGGCTTGATGGTTTACAAAAAAAAATCAAAAACAGACTTGTTTGGGCCAAATGGAGAAACCGATAAAAATTGGCTAAGGAAAAAAGATGGATTTCGACCAGGCCTTAAAGAGACATGTCTTGGCCATATCAGGAGCATATTCTTCACTTTTCAAAGTCCTGGTCGTAGCTATATCAAGAAGCAGTCCAAGTTTCAGTCAAAGACTTTATTTAATCAAGTCTTTGTTTCTATTTTCAATGCCTTGTTTTTAGCACATTCTTCTTTGAATTTCTACAACTTGTAATCCTACAAATTTGGCCTATGAGCCGCGAAATAAAACATTTATTTTTCCCTTTTATTTGAGTTTATCTCTTTGTTCTTTGTAGAACACTTTTCGTTTCTTGGTGAGGTTATCTCCGAGTAAACAAATCTCTATTTCGTTGGACATGTGCGTCATATCAGGCAACGTTTAGAAATCCTTCTTTTGGTGGACCTGTGAGTCATATCAAGCACCAACTGAAGTCAGGTAGTATCATTGGGTCATCCGCAACCCATTGTGTCACCGTTCAATCCATCAGTTCTCCCTTTTGGCGAGTTCATATTCCTTTAGTCCGATTGAGTGATCCTTCCCTAATTTAGGGCGTTATCAAGTGGTATCAGAGCCACTCAACCGGTACTACCTATCCATTTTCTCATCTTTCATTTTCTAAACACTTCTTCGTTCTATCTTAAATTCGAGCCACTACCTTACTTATCGTCATTCTTCTATTAAAAAAAAAAATCTATAAAAAAAAGGAAAAAATGAAAGAAACAAAAAATTGATTTGTTGGCTAGGTGATGGAAGAGAAATTCTCCTGGCTGAGGAGAAATCCAGCCTTGGAGTGGTTAATACGGATTTCACAACAATTCTCTTTATCTTTCTATCTTGTGTTCATCTCTTGCTTGCTTGGAGAAATCCATTGGGTTATTTGATTTGTTCTCTTAGAACTTTGAGAGGAGACTCTTGAGTGACCATAAAATCTGAGAGAAACACTTGTGTGGGTGAGATCAAACACTTGAGAGTGTGGAGATTATTTTTATCTGTTAACCTTTTGTGTTAAGAATTTTCAGGTTAAGATATTTGAAGCTGACCAAAGAAGGCTTTTCAGTCAGTTTGAAGTCCGGGAGTTTTGTGACAACCTTGTGGAGGGTGTGGTCAAAGCCCTCAATGATGTCAGTAAGATCCAAAAGAAAAGCACAACCACGCGGCACCTGTAGCTAAGCCATCCTTATTCATCAATAAAAAACCCAAAGGTAAATCTGAAAACAACCTTGAAGATCTAAAAGATTTTTCAGATTCTTTACCAATTTTTGATGAGTATGATGAAGAGGTGATTGAAAGTTTGATGATTTGTGAGGATAATTGTTATCTTCCTTTTCTAGAACCTGATTTATGTTTAATAAAGAACGGACTATTGCAGAACTAACCTTTTTGCAACCGGAGTATTCGAGTAGTCTTGTTATATTGTTCACAGGATTTTGAGGAAAAGTCATTCGACTACCCACATCAAGGACCGCTTCTTGATACTAGGAGACCCTTGGACGATGGCCTAGGTCCCATATTTGATGAGGTAGATGAACTTGGTCCTACCTTTGATGAGAAAGCACCAAGCATGACATCCATCAACATGGAGAATCATCTTTGCTTTGATCCAGGCACAACTCCTACGCCTTTGACCACAGACATTCAAGAGCACTGTGAGAAACTTGATTTTATTAATTATCTGTCTCAAATGTGTGTTAAGATCAGTTCTAAAGATGTGAAACGTTTTGGTTTTGACAAGGTTAAAGAATTTCATGTTTCAGATTTTGTTTATGAAAACATGTTTAATTCTTTTAAAGTGTTTGAACCAGATGAACTTCTTGATCAAAAACGTTTTCACCATGACAATGGCATCAATTCTGGATTTGTTTTGAGTTTCCATCAGTTCTTGAAACATAGCAAAGGTTTTGATCATTTTGAAGAGTCTCTTGAGCTTGATTTGCAACAGCTTGATTTTTGTGCTAGAAATTCGTTTGATTCATTTGCCTTCAAAAAAATAGCTTTAATTTGAGTTGTTATAGATATTCACTGATGACTGGTAGCTTGTTTGCATCCACTTGTGCCTTGGACAAATTTATGGTTAAGACTTTGCTGGAACAGAATTCACTTAGAGCTAAAACCGATTTTTGTTGTGATTCTGTTTTGAAATCTGATCTTGAACTTTTGTATTCTAATTATGATCATGTTAGGCACGTTTTGAAAATGTCTTATGATATTTCATGCCTTGAAAGCATTCTGATTTAAAACACCTTCTTTGATAAAAGTGTTGATCCTTGGATAAGTAATTCTCGGTCTGAAATTGATCTTTTGTGTTCTAAATCTGAGAAACTTGCGCATGTTTTGAATTTGTTCTTTAGTAACTGTGCTATAACGTGCCCTGAAACCATTCTGGTGTACAACACTTACTTTGATAGGCTTCATGATGATCTGAAATGTGTGCTACATATCCTAGGGAAAGAAACTTTGGTTTCTTATCTGAACAAGTACTTGTCTTGCACATATAATCCTGGCATTTTAATGTTTATTTTGAGTGTCCAGGATAAACAGGATCAGTCTCCAAGAGGTGCCAGGAACAGAAGCAGAGATCGTGCTTATAAGTTTGAGATTGGAGATGGAAGTACTTGAGGAAAACAACTTCAAAACTCCAAGGAAGTTTCTTTCCAAAATTTTCCTTCACTATATTTTACATGTTCTTTAGATTCTTTTTTCCTGATTCATTTCCTTTTGATATAGGTAAATGGATTTGAGGTTAAATCCTTTTCAATAGGGAGGGAATGATGTGCCCTTGGGTAGCGCACCGGGCAAAACAGACATGAATGGCTTGATCATGGGAAGCAGTAACGATATATGTTCATTGTTTGACTCATATCTTCCAAACCAAGAGGCTTCTACGCATGAAATCACTTGTAGAATGTTCTCAACTCAATTACGGAGCTCCTCGAAGAAGAATAAGGAGTTCATATGTGACAGTTATGCCATTTACAAATCAGGTGATCTTCAGTTCTCGCGAATTCAGACCACCCGAGAAGCTGAAAATGGCTAACCTTCTTTCTGATGAACCAACGACCAATTCAATCATGCAAAATGTGATTATTCATGTTTTAAATGTCCAAGAAAGTCTTGGGATTGATGGTTTACAAAAAAAAAAATCAAAAACAAACTTGTTTGGGCCAAATCAAGAAACCGATAAAAATTGGCTAAGGAAAAAAAATGGTTTTCGACCAGGCCTTAAAGAGACATGTCTTGGCCCATATCAGGAGCATATTCTTCACTTTTCAAAGTCATGGTCGTGGCTATATCAAGAGGAAGTACAAGTTTCAGTCAAATACTTTACTTAGTCAAGTCTTTGTTTTTATTTTCAATGCCTTGTTTTTAGCACATTCTTCTTTGGATTTCTATAACTTGTAATCCTATAAATAGGGCATATGAGCCACGAAATAAAACATTCTTTTTTCCCTTTTGTTTGAGTTTATCTCTTTGTTCTTTGTAGAACACTTTTCGTTTCTTGGTGAGGTTATCTCCGAATAAACAAATCTCTATTTCGTTGGACATGTGCGTCATATCTGGCAACATTTAGAAATCCTTCTTTTTGTGAACTTGTGAGTCATATCAAGTACCAACTGAAGTCTGGTAATATCATTGGGCCATCCGCAACCCATTGTGTCACCGTTCAATCCATCAGTTCTCCCTTTTGGCGAGTTCATATCCTTTTAGTCCGATTGAGCGATCCTTCCCTAATTTAGGACGTATCAGCTGGCCAAGGTGTCTCAGAAATGTTTCAGAGTCTTTAGCACCGAGCTGAGAAAGTGATGCATACCAAAGGTGGTGGTGAAGATGAAAATGATGAGGAATTGAACAATGTTGTGACTTGTCTTGATTGTTCCTTCAACAACATGCCGTATCTGGCGACGAAGCATGCATCTATGAATAACTCTCTTTCAGCTGCGATTAGTAACCTCGGCTTTTATTACAGCGACGAAGACGGCTTCGACTACCTTTCCGGGTGACAAAGGTAGTCGTGTGGTTTGTTGTTGCATTTTTGTTATCGTAATATCGTCATTGTACGAGTTCTTAGTTTCTTTTAATAAATAATAATCATATGGTGAGAGATCCATCGTTGTTTAAGGTTTTAATTTGAGGATCCGAATGATGAAATCACTATTCTGAAATTTGGATCTTTGTATCTTCATTTTATTTAAAAAGACCATTTTTATATACGTAGTGCTACGAGTTCTTTTCACTCTATAAGAATTTAATAAATAAACAAGTAGTCCATTGTCTTAGAGCTTAGGTTTGTCCGCATCTTGAAGAATAGAACGGACGAGGTGATGTGGTTGTGAGTAATGAGAGAACGTGACAACAATCGCAAGTTACATGTGCTGCTAGACTCTGACATATGTGTTGTTATTGACTCACTTCTTTATTCATTAGGCTTTGGGGAACGGTTGAAATTGCCATCTCTAGCTTGGCAGGAGTGGGCTTGTTGATTTTTTAAGTCGTTTACGACTTTTTAAGGCACATTGAACAACTTTTTTTCAAGAAAAGACACACTTTGTGTTTTTTTTTTAACACCAAACCACATTCATTAATCATCATAAAGTTGGTTGGCAGTAGTTATGACCCTATTAACTTGGTTAGCAGATAAACTCTGCTTTGCCAAGAGATCAGCCTCACTGTTCATTTGTCTAGGGATCCAACAGAAAGAAATTACAACAAAAGAAAGAGCCAAGCTCTTAATATCGGCTACAATGCCGTAAATCTCTTTAGACTTGGAGTTCGAAGTTACTGCTCTGATGAGTTGGGAAGAATACGCTTCACATCTCAAATCCCTCACATGCATCTCTCGGCATTCAGTCAATGCAGCACGGAGCGCGAGGCTTTCCGCCAGAAGTGGTGAGCTAACATGGTCTACTGTGTCCGTAGATGAGGTCCTCTGGTTTCTGGTTCGAGTTGTCCAACCCAGTCCCGCTCGACGCGTCGAAGCATTCCAAGCTGAATCAGATCTCACGAGAGCCGTATTCATGTTCCAATGGGGGCAGGACAATGTTCTCATGCAGACTGTTCCAAGTTGTCCTCAAATCTAGGGATCCGCTTACATTAATGGTTCTTACAAACGGAGCTGAGCTCCAGATTTGCTGTGCAAAGCTACATTGGAAGAGAAGATGATAACTAGATTCAAGTTCCTCACAACGCTTACATCGGGGATCAACTGCAATATGTCGAGCCGTGAGGTTTACAAAATGTATAATCCAAAATTGCCGTTCAATTAACCATGCCTCCTACAAAAAACATGTATTTTCTTGGGCGAATTTTCTAGATATATCTTTATTCTCCAATATTTAGCAAATATATGTTTTCTCCGACATATTTCTTGTTTTCTGGCTAATTTTTTCGGTAATTGTTTTGCAGAATGAAGCTGGTTTATTATTCTCTGAAATTAACTCTAATCTCCTCTTGGTTTTTCCTGTTTTTGTTAACAAAATTTTGATTTCCTTAATTTAATTTTTAACTGATATTGTAATCGTTATGTGAAATTCAGATTACATATTTAGCATGTCATAAGTTTTTTTTTATCATTTTAAAAGGATATTTTATAATTTGGATGACTCAAAATAAAAAGAGAGTGAAAATATTTATAGCTTTCAAAGTACAAATTATCTCAAATATTTTAATTCTTAGTCTAGAGAATTCTATTAAAATATTTGATTATGTTATCTTAGTTATCCAGACAATTCTATGAAATTATATAGATTTTTATTTTAAAGATCCAAAATTCGGATTAAGTTTGAACCAATATGATTAGTGATTTGTTAGTCTATATGACTCAAATCAAGTTTACTTTTCAACATAGTCCACACTAATATCACATTTACTTTTCTGCAAGGCTGATGAAAAAGAATGCAAATAAACATTATTTGAGAGTTGAAGTATTTCTCCACAAGTAAAAGCCAAGATGCTTAGTTATCTTAAGTAATTCGTAATTTTATATAGTTTCCATGTCAACAGTATTTCATGACCATACCTCTGTTCTGATAATTTCTCTCAAGAGACTCGTTGACATTTCAAGGTTTATTGATAACAATAAGAGGCAGTTTTGGCATTTAGTCCTCCAGATGAAATAGAAAGCAAAACTCTTGTAATTAAACATCATATATTGAGTTTGAAGTATTTCTCTAAAACACAAGTTGCTTAGTTATCTCAAGTAATTTTATATGGTTTCCATTTCAGCATCTCATGATCTATCTCTGTTCTTATAATTTTTCTAAATAAAACCAATGATGATGATTGATGATTCAGATATGCTTTGGAAAGATCCACTCGGTGAACAGACTGGGAAAAACAGTTGAGAGTGGTAATACCGTAAGCACTCCTCTTTCCTGCTGAAGTGAGTTTCTTGATGACTTGCAGCTCGTCGTAAGCATGCATTGTGTTCATTGTTAATCTTCATATTTCTCTCCTCATCTTTCAAAAGAAGAGAGAGGGACATGTGTGTGTGAGACACAAAATACACATTACTTGTCTCTTAACAATCAGTTCTTAATGTTTTGAATCTAGTGATTTATTATTAAAATGTGTGTGCATGAGTGTATTTTCTAACGAACGGTTAAAGCAAAACGCCAAACCCAAACATTTAAACTTTATTATTAAAACATCAATAGTTCTCAAATAAGGTGGTATAAACCAGTAAACAAAAAATGAAAAGCCAACAAAGTGATAAAACTCACACGGAACCTGTGATTGAGAAGACACATTCATAGCCATAACTAGCTAGACTCTTATGTTATAAACTTAGAATCAACTACATAGTCTACAAATGCTCGAACTGTGCATTCAGTCTCAAAAGCTTCATGGTATTCTCCAACACCTCGGATTTCAACTCTTTGGAGAGTGTTTCTTTCGGGACTGAAGTAGAAAACACAAAACGGTGTAGATGTAACCTTCCCTGAAAGAACAATCTCACCTGTAGTAATCACCCCAACAACAAAAACATTGCGGATATTGTTCAGAGGCAAAGTGTAGACATATTTCGACCATTCTTTTCTCTCAACATCCTCTAGAATCCACATACACAACTCAATGGCATCAGAGTCATTATATGTCAAGTCTATCCCACCTAATTTACCCTTATAGTTAATCAGTTTAGTAGCTTTTGGATCACCAAAGCATTCTGCTTTAACAAACTTGAACTTCTCAGACCTAACATCAAAGCAAATTATCATGTAAGGCCTCTCCTCAGCTGTGTAACCATCGGCTTTACCTATGTAATACAAAACCCCATTGATGCATATCCCATTGATGCGTACCCGATCATACAAAGGCTGATGTATTAACCGACATTTGATCTTCCTCCACTTCTTCTTTTTACTTGGTCCTAACGTCAGAATTCTATGATCATCAGGACCACTTAAATAAGCCATGAACAATACTTTGAATTGCTTGTTAAGTGGATCATACCCTAAAAAGCTATTGGACTTTCTGTATCTCTTCAGGTCAGGTAAATTCACATACTCTCCTGTGCTTAAATTGTAAATCACACGCTCATTAGAGCATAAATAGATCAAACCAGAAGTAAACGCTCGAAGTTCTGGGCATACGAACTTCATGAGAAAATCAGCAGCTACCACAGGAGAAGGCTTGTCATATGGATTGTCATATGGATTCTGAGGATGAGGCGAGGAGAAGAAGAGCATCTCCTCGTTGGCTCGTTCGAGTGCGACTAAAAGACGTGGACGGGTAAGTATGGATAGCCATAGCTTTGACACGCAACGAAACCTTGCTATTGACTTTCCAGGCAATCTTAAGAGTATCTCTGGAATGAGATCAGTCGGGATGGAATCATAATTTTTTCTTCCGTTCATGATCGTTTGAATTCTGCGGATCTGGCTGTGAGAGAGAGAGAGATACGTATAACTGTTTTTTTTTTTTTTTAACACAGCAACATATATTAAAAACGCTCAACCCCCATAACTTGAAGTTTAACTGTTTAAGGTTAGGGTTTCGGCCACTTAGGATTCCACAAGCGATCATATGGTTCTAGTTTGGGTGGCCCATTTTAAAAGAAGGGCCAGGCCAGGCTTCACCACCGACTATACTTATGGAAAAACATGTGGCGGTGCGAATACTTTCAATTATTTCACTCACAAAAACCCTAAAACATGGAAATAAAAAACCTTAAACCCTTCGAAACATTGAGGACTTACGTCAACTTCTCGTCCTTGTGCAGGCCTCAATACTGTGAGTTATCTTCTGTTCACTGATCTCTCCTCATGTTTCAATACTGTTATAGGAAGGTTTTGATGGATTTCATAACTTAGGGTTAAGGTTTCTATGTTCTTATCATACAAGAAACATTGAGGACTTATGTTTATCTCTTATCCATGTTATCCGTGTTTTAATTCGCGATCATTTGCTTAATTGGTTATTTTCCCTAAACATTTTTGATTTCCTAATTTATTCACTTATGATTGACTTTTTATTTTTATGTTTAAAGTATTCACTAGTACGAAAGAAATGGAGATGGCGGAGGCTAAATTTGAGGAGGCTGCAACGTGGGTTTGTTGGGACATTGAGAACTGTCCGATTCCCAATGGCTGCAAAGCTGAAGAGATCTCTCAGAAGATAAGCTCGGCTTTGAGTAAGTTGAACTACCGTGGTCCAATCTCTATCTCTGCGTATGGAAACATGAATCACATTCCTCCTTCAGTCAAAAAAGCTCTCTCTTCCACTGGAGTTGTTCTTAATCACGTCCATGTGAACTCCAGCTAATCTTCTTAATTATCATCTCTTTTTCATTAAAAATTTGGATCATATCTTGATTTGTGTGTATCAACTTTATCTAACGTCTTTTTATGTTCTGATACAGGAAGTTCTAGTTTACATATTTTCGACAAATTATTGGATTGGGCATATAATCCAGACACATCTAATTTAATGTTCATCTCCCGTGACGAATCTTTCTCTTCTTATCTTAGCGAATGGCAAATGGATCGAAACAAAAATGTTCTTCTAGCACATCCTCCAAATGCTTCAGACTCATTTGTTGCTTCTGCAAAGACCACATGGCTGTGGAATAGCTTGTGTAGGAACCTTATATAAGCCAGCCAAATAGGCCCTAATTCTCTTTCTTTTTTTTTTCATCAATTGTGCACAAATGCAACTCAAGGCACTGTAACAGTTGACACAAACAAAAATCATTATATTTTGAAAGGACGGGCTTTTGAGTTTTTGATTTTTTTTTCTAGTGTTTAAATGTTTAGTAAGAAACAATAGTTCTTACGATTATAAGAGATTAAACTGCCATATATAAATCGTCTAAGAATATATAAACAGATGCAACTGCTTTATTATGTCCCACATTTAGGTATAAAATTCAAATAATTTTACAGTTCAACTACATTTATTCTTTTTTCGGATATGAATAAAACACATCGAATTCACTTACTCTTTTGGGTTAGGAATCGGCATTTTTGTTAGCAAAAGGACACATTTATCTTCTAAACCATGGTCCTTGCCCTTTTGTGACTCCAGCACAATCAATGTTCAGTTTAAACCGGTATAAAACGCTGATAGATATGTGGTCAAACTAGACAGAAAAAAAACACACACGCAATTTCCTGTTTTCCTCATAGGGTTTGAAAGCCAGAACATCCATTGACTAACAAGTTGAAACAATAGTGAGCGAAAAATTAGAAATGATCCCTCAAAGTTTCAACCTTGAAAGCCTTCAGTTTATATTCTAAACCATAGCCACAAGATGCTTCAATTCTGCAGTAGATAACAAACACCATTGAAACTTAACATGCGTAGAGGTTCCATTGAAGGGGGACATTTATGAGACTGAAACGAGAAACTAGTTGAGAAGGTAACAATGAGAGCATCTGATAATCATCCAACTTCCTTTATTGATGGGTATGAAAAAAATTAGATTTATGGGTTGTCTTCGTGACCATAGTTGTACACAATCTCGATCTGCACCAGTGACAAAAAGAAGATGAGTACTTTGAGAATATGAAAGTGAGATCATGAGACCATAGAAGCAATAAGTGTTGAGAAGAAAGATTACCTCAGCAGGCGGAGTAGGGTTTCTACAGAACTTTGAGCCACCAGGAGCCCATGGGACTACAAAATAAAAATAAAAGTAAGTGGGTCATTTAGAATCCACCTTGAGAGGAACTTGTACAAACCTATCTTCCTATCATGGTTTGAGATGCTTACCGATATAAGGATCAGGGTGTCGCCATTTGTCGTATTCTGCTTCACCATGAGCAATCAGTTTGTCGATTCTGTCAACATCCTCCTACAACATACACCCTCAATCAAGGGATACACAGTGAGAAACAAAGACAATGAGAATCAGAAGGTAAATTCGCAATCATTTAGTCAGGAGTTGGAAGAAGAAGAAGAGTTTCACTATAAGCTTAAGCAGATGACACAGAAACATTTAGTGATAAGCTAATGGATTGCAAAAGCAGAGTTCAGTCTACACAGCAATGAATTGGAGATACCAACTCAACACAAGAAAAAAGAAAAAAGAAAAAAGAAAAAAGAAAAAAAGCAAGCTTTATCATGTTTAACGTCCAAACACACTAACATAAGCTATAATCATTTCTCTGTTTCAACAAAAAAAAAAAAAACTATAATCATTTCTCTAAACTCTAAAGTCTCTCTCTTTACCAAATTCGATCAAACAACATACAATAATATACTTGCATTCCCGATCAGTTCAATGAACAATCGAGCAAAGAAACGGCAAGAGATGAAAACAGAGTGTGAAATGAAAAAGAGACACAAACCACATCTTGGTTGGCATTGAACTTCTCGCGCAGATCAGAAGCCTGAAAAGGAACGAATACCAATGAATTCAAAAAAAAAAAAAAACCCAAAACGCGAGATCGGCTAAAAAAAACAGAGAGAAAACCAAATCCCAATCCTATTCGGAGAAGAAACATACGTCTCGGTAGAAAATGTGGCGATGAACAGCCCAGTTCAGAGTATCCTTGAGGGCACGGCGATAGAGGATTCGAACCCTCTCCTTTTGCGCCGCTCTCCGCGCGAAATACGCCGCCGTTGATACTCCGCTCATCTTTCCACTCTCCTCCTCTATCTAATTTCTGATTTTCAACTAGTGAGAAACCTTCCGTTTGGTGCAGAGGGACCGATATTAGAGTTTATAGATGGGCCTCTTGTTCGAGCCTTATTTACAAAAATTAATCAGCCCATCTGAAAGAGACGGAAGAACTCGGTCCTTTTAGAACCTATAAGATAGGGTTTTAACAGTTGAACTGAAAAAGGAGGAGACGAAAAATAGTACTCCGTTGCCGGAATTCGAACCCGGGTCTCTCGGGTGAGAGCCGAGTATCCTGACAGCTAGACTAAAACGGATTGTTGACTTAATCATAAACTTTACCTACTTGTCCAATGAATCTTTAGAAACTACCAAATTTTATTCTGAACTCGCTATTGTGACTATGAGAGGCTTGATTTTGACTTTGTAATTCACTTTTGCTTACTCTCTCCCCTTCATTCTTGTAATAACTCATTTTTTTGGTGTGGAGATTGTTTACGCACACCTGTTTAGTATTAACAACGTTTGCAAACATAAGACCATGTTTTGTGAGAAGAATTCACTTGAAAGAAGCTAGACAGCACCAATTTGTAGAATTCAGTGGTTTTCTTCTCCATTTTTACATGGAACGACATTGACGTTTAATATTGAGATTCACTTGAGTCTAGTTTATAAAAAAATATATTTGTGAAACTACTGACCAAAAGAGTTCATGGAACTGTATAGTCCTTCTAGTGTTAGTCTTTTTGTATGTGGCAGTTGATGATATACATAATTAAGAACTTGTAGCTAGAAGATTTAAGTCGGTAAATGTTATGTGCTATTTTATTGTCTTTATAATCATGTTGTCACCACAGTCTAAACTTTAAGATTTTATGCTTACAAAAGGGATTTGTGTTAGTGTTGCTTTGTAGTAAAGTTATGACTCCTAACTATTCTTTAATTCTTGCAAAGGAGAAATAATTTACTTTTTACATGAGGCAGAAAACCTATGGCCACACAGTGAATATGCAAAATAGAACTATTATTTGTTTTGTATTACAAGAAAATTGTTGTGGAATATTTCGAATAGTACATTAATTTTGCATTTATTTTGTCGGAGTGTTAACTTTTATAGTTTGCTAAATGCTTCAAAAAGTCTATAGCACTTCACATGGACCAAAATCATTCGAAGTAGTAGTGGTGGTGGTCTAACATCATTAGAAATATATAATCTTGTTTATACAAAACAACATTTTCAGTACACTAATTCCAAAACAGCTCAACATGTTTTGGAACAAGTTGTTAAATTATACAAAACTAGAGATAATGCTAAAACAGGTAGGTTTTCATTTTACCTAAGTCTTCTCTACCACTTAGCTGCCAAATTTGACTTGGTCTGACTTATTAGTAGCTTCTCCTCTTTCTTCACCCAACTCTTTACTCTTTCTCAGTTCCATAACCTTCCTATGAAGATTTGAGTGGATCTCATTTGAGAACGTCGGACTATCCGCCGGTCTGTACTCTGGGCAGAGCCTACCGGACTTAAACCGGACTCCACATGCATTACATAAGGTTTTTGGACCGGCCGGACCGGTTCTCCACTGAGGTGTGGTGTTTGTGCCACAATGACTGCATCTTCTTTGAAACAAAACGGCCGTTTCTTGTTTCTTCTTCTTACACTGCTCTCCTGTTGCATGTTGATTGGTTGAAACTAGTGGCCACACCCGGTCACCGGTTAAGCTGTTCCGAGACCGTTTGGTTCTTGTTTTAACCGGAACTGAAGATGAGAAGCTTGGTTTGGTTTTGAGGGTTTGTGTGAAGAGAAGTGAGACTTCTGGTGATGAACAATCATCCACAACACGAGATACCCATTCAAGCTCTTCCACATCTTCATCCTAAAAATCAGAAAATAAATTTTAAAAATCAGAAAAATCAACAAAGTTTCTTTTAATTATAAGAAAAATAAATATACCGGCAAAGAAGGAAGTTGATCAAAGATGCAAGGTTGTGAACTAAAGATACAATAATTTTGTTCTTGTCCTTTTTGTGAAGAACAAACGGAGACAAGTTGTTCTTCGTCTCTTTCTTGACCTACTTCTGAGAAATCAAGGAAACACTCAACGGAGAAATCTTCAGCAGAAGAAGTTCGGCTTAGTTCCTCAGCCACAATCACTTGATGCTTTATAGCTTCTCCTCTTAGACTTGCTTTTAGGGCTCTAGCCTCTGTCCACAGCTCCATTCACTCTTTCTTTCATACACATACATATAAAATCTTTTAAGTTTCAGTTATCACTTGACATATTTTAGTTCTCACTATTACAACCATACACATAATTAAACAAGAAAAAATAGCTAAACCGTCTGCGCATGCAAGCTTGCGAGAAATTAGAAAGATGGGGAAAAGTAGAGAGGTCTTTGAGGGACATGCTTAGTAATTCTTTACCTGATAGAAGAAGAAAGGCTGAGAGAAGGCGAAGAAACAGAGGAGTAGGGAGATAGGCAAAGTAAGAGGGCACTGAAAGTCTGAAACTAAAGGAGGATTCTTGAATGGGTTAAAAGGTAAAATAGACTTTGCGTTTTGTGTTTGTGCTTCCATTTCCAAAAGTTAAAGCTCTTTTTTCCTATTAGTTTTTCTTTATTTCCCCCCTAATTTATTTTGTATTCTTAAGTTTCTAATTTGTGGAATATTACAAAATCTTCTTTCATGAATGATCCTAAGATTAGTGTTTCAGAATCAATGCTTTTACGCCTTGTTTATTTGCCTCCACATGTTGGTGTAAAATGATGTGTCGTTTTGGCAAATTGGTCCGCGAGCTTTAGCTTCACATTTAGCAAAAAGTCAAGTCCAATCCCATGTTCAAAATCGCATCCGCCTAGCAGAAAACTCGCACGGTTAAATGGTGATTGGAATCACCTTGTCGAATCAGTACGAACCAGACTGGACTGATCATCGCAATATATTAGGGCCCAAAAGTCGTTCGTTGGTTTTGCTAATCTAGCTATTCCCAGTGGTTATATTGTATTTAGTTTATTTTTTCTTCTTTGAAAACTGTTTTTTCTATTCTTGTATGGATTTATACCGTTGAATATAGAAGAAATCTTGTCTTTGTGGGACCTCACGAGGCTCAAATCATGCTATGTTGTTATGTGTGACCTCACGATTGTTTGTGCTTGCATTTTTGTGGCTGCTTTTTTTTTTTTTTTGTCATCTACAGGCAAATTGTTAAATTTAGTTATCAGATATTTTTTTTTGTAAAGCCAAACAGAAAGCAATGTTTTACTTTTTAAAAAGCCCATACGTCAAGATTTTTCTCTTTGTTGCCTTCATTTTTTTTTTCTTTGGGCCTAATCAAAGAGTTTGCTACGTGTATGTGGTGCTTATCGTTCGTCGCAAATTGATAAGTTAGGTCTATTTCACATTATTCAATGCAATTTGATTGATTTTTATAATATATTTTTTTTGTTTTCTTAATTGTTGTGAAGGGGTTAATCATGCTTCTTGTTGATGCCTAGGTAGCTTGCCTTGCCAAAAAGGTTGACCATTTTCTTCTTACGAAATGCTAAACAATTTTACAATGAATTTTGCTATTCCCTACTAGTATTAGCGAAACATATTGGTTATGTTTACCGTGCTCTCTCAGTCATTTGTGCCCGAGATCAATATGGGAAGGTCATGGTGGCTCCATCTACTGCCATTAGTTACATTTTTAAGTTATCTAAATGTATTCATTCAAATAAGTTATTATGCTAACATTTTACTCTAAGAAGTAGAAAAAAATGTGATTACATTGCTCAGCAAGTTAGGTCTATTTCACATTATTCAATGCAATTTGATTGATTTTTATAATATATTTTTTTGTTTTCTTAATTGTTGTGAAGAGGTTAATCATGCTTCTTGTCGATGCCTAAATAGCTTGCCTTGCCAAAAGGGTTGACCATTTTCTTCTTACGAAATGCTGAACAATTTTACAATAAATTTTGCTATTCCCTACTAGTATTAGCAAAACATACTGGTTATGTTTACCGTGCTCTCTCACTCATTTGTGCCCGAGATCAATATGAGAAGGTCATGGTGGCTCCATCTACTGCCATTAGTAACATTTTTAAGTTATCTAAATGCATTCATTCCAAATAAGTTATTATGCTAACATTTTACTCTAAGAAGTAGAAAAAAAATGTGATTACATTGCTCCGCAAGGTGGTTGCTCAGTTCGTCCTCTACAACATTAATTGGCGCCAGAGGAATAATGTGATTCACAACCACATCTTATTACAGGCGAGAACTACATTCAAAATTATTAACAGAAAAGTTCGCAACACATTCTTCGTGAGAAGGAAGAGACAGAGAGTTCAAAAACCTCTTAGATTTTATTAATCACAAAAAAACGATTTAGTGCTTCCTTGTTTTTATTTATTTTTTGCCTGGGAAGCATCTGTTGATGTAAATGAGACACCACAATAGTACTGTAGAAAGTAAATCGAGAGACAAAACACTACAAGCAAATACTTATGCTTTATTAGAATCTCTTTTAAACAATCTATTACAAAATCTGCTTAATTCAGCTTTTACACGTCTAGTGTTAACACCCTAACATACGCTACTGAACGATTCCTAAGCTACAAAGCTTATGTATCTCTTCCGTCAGTACTTCAGCACGACCAAGACCACACTCAAGAGCTTTTCTCTCTCTCTATAAAATCAGTCTCTATGTCTGTATCTTTTTCCCGACGACCCTTAGAGCTATTTTATCATTAACTCCATGTTCTTGAAACCCTAGTCTCCAAGGCAAGATGGATATGGACATCTTCCATAACATTAAGTGCAACTTTCCTTTTCTTGGAATGCACTTATTCCTCTTTTTTTAAGTCTAAACTTGCTCCCCAAGTTTATTCCTCTTGTCTTTTCTCCAAGATACTCCTTTGCGCTCCAAGTCTCCACGACTCCAGCTCAGCATCTTGACTCCACATGGTCTTCACCATTCAACATGTCGTCTGCGTCAGCAACTACTTCAACGACTACTTCAGGGCAGACATCTTGCATCTTCAATATCTCCTCTAGCAATGTTAGTTGTAACTTCCTCTTTTTATTTAGCAAAGAAAAAGTAGAAAAAAATCGTATTTTACAATTTGTAGTGACAAATTAAGTTTGCGTTACTACGAAGAACACTCCCATGCAGTCCCTAAAGGGTTAAAGCCAATGGTTTGTTGACCACAACACCATCTTTATCTACTACTTTGGGAACTTCATAACCATCTTCCACTGATGCCCAAACATCCATATCAACACTTTGTAAGCTTGCCTTCATCTTCACTTTCCAATGACCATATTGTTCAAGATCAAGCATAAACTCAGACACCATACTTCCTGATGTACTCTGCATTCCTTTCTTTCATCTTGCCTTCAGGATCACACCAGTAACTTAGGTGACCCGCTCTGATACCACTTGTTGATGTAAAAGAGACACCACAATTGTACTGCAGAAAGTAAACCGAGAGACAAAACATTACAAGCAAACACTTATGCTTTATTAGAATCTCTTTTAAACAATCTATTACAAGATCTGCTTAATTCAGATTTTACACGTCTAGTGTTGACACCCTAACACACGCTACTGAACGATTTCTAAGCTACAAAGCTTATGTCTCTCTTCCGTCAGTACTTCAGCACTTGCTTCAGCACGACCAAGACCACACTCAAGAGCTTTTCTCTCTCTCTATAAAATCAGCCTCTATGTCTGTATCTTTTTCCCGACGACCCTTAGAGCTATTTTATAATTAACTCTATGTTCTTGAAACCCTAGTCTCCAAGGCAACATGGATATGGACATCTTCCATAACATTAAGTGCAACTTTCCTTTTCTTGGAATGCATTTATTCCTCTTTTTTTTAAGTCATAAACTTGCTCCCCAAGTTTATTCCTCTTGCTCCCCAAGTTTATTTCTCTTGCCTTTTCTCCAAGATACTCCTTTGCTCTCCAAGTCTCCACGACTCCAGCTCAGCATCTTGACTCCACATGGTCTTCACCATTCAACATGTCGTCTGCGTCAGCAACTACTTCAATGACTACTTCAGTGCAGACATCTTGCATCTTCAATCTCCCCCTTTTAGCTTTGTATGCCGATCAAGCACAACATGTTTCTGGTTCAATAACCACGTTCCTCACCTGGAAACTTGCACACCAAATCTACTTTTCTCCCCCATGAGATAAGCACGATCTACTTCAGGATGTCCATCACCATGCTCTTCTCCCCCATGAGATATGCACTCCTTTGACCAGAACGTCACCACTTCTCCCCCTGCTTGATTGCATACTAAGCTAAAACACAGATGCTTAGATGTCAACCATTCCATCATAGTAATCATGATACAGTCCATACTGCAGCGGAATAACAAGTACTGCATCACGATCTGACGCACCTATCGAGCTACCTCTCGACCCACTTCTATTGAGGACCTGGTTACCTTCATGTGTCGTCTCCTTGACCATGAGCCCCTCCTCATCCACACCGAGTGCAATCTGCACTCGTTGCTATTGTCTTGGAGTGATTTCGCTATCACACTCCTGAAGATCACCTTGCATCACTTCCTGACGCACTTCGATCTCCTTCCCCTTTGTGCCACAAACAACCTCGTGTCCTGGCTCCAGACTTGATGCTCCTTGATCAACCTCAAGATCACTCCTACCAGAGCTGCATCCTTCTTCTGATGTCTCTTCCTTGATCTCATCAAGTAAGCCACTCTTGGCTAAGGACACCTCTTCAACCCTCTTGGGTTTAGTGAACGTTTTGTTCACCTTTTTGGCCATGTTTCTGCTCTTCTCACGAGCAAAACATTTCACCTTCGTATGTCCAACATTTTCACATAATCAACAGCACATATGATGTTGCTTCTTGCTTGGCCTGACACAGCTGCTGATGCACCGATCAGTCTCCTTCCTTGTACCAGCTGCACAACCATGTTTCAGAACCTCCTGCCTGACATTCATGTTGGTGCACTGATGTACAACCTTTGGCTTGTTACTCACAGCTACGTGATGTAGAACTTTATGTCGTACTCCTTGTCGCACGTCCCGACATACTACCTGGCAAGCTTCTTTGGCTCCACTTTTTGATGTGTCTCTTTGATCAACCAATTTGAAACAATCACGTCGAATATGCCCTTGAACTCCACAAGAATAACATGTTGGAACATGAATCCCATATCATATACTCTCTCAATATGTTGCTTCTCCCTCAATAGCCTGAGACACTTTGGCCTAATATGCCCAACAACTCCACAATGATGACACACAGGTATGAAAGGTCGCTGAGATACACTCTTTACCTCTGAAATTTTCCTTGTAGCAGACGATGAAGCAGTTCTCGTTGCAGTTGCAGTCTTCACTACAGTCTTTCCATATGAAGTAGTCTTTGCATACTTCTTAACTACTGGCTTCATTGCAGACATGGATACAGTCTCTATTTTTCCTTTTTGTGTTTCACCAGGTTTAACACGAGCTTGTCTTGTTTCTTCTTTCTCTACTTGCAGGTCCTTCTGTAGAACTTCAATAAGTGCTTCAAGACGTCTCTGTTCTTTTACTAGCACCATATTCTCCATTCCAAGATTTACTAACGTTCCACACACTTGTTTGTAGCACTCCCTAAAACCATCATCTAGTCCTTCATCATATTTTCCCTCCTCAGATTCAGAATCTGATTCAGATGATGTACTT
>NC_027750.1:59420128-59423273 GCF_000695525.1 Brassica oleracea var. oleracea
CACATAAAGCTTTTGCATTATACTTTGACATCTCCTTCTCACGCTTTGTCCATTTAGCCAATGGTTTGTTGACCACAACACCATCTTTATCTACTGTTTTGGGAACTTCATAGCTATCTTCCACTGATGCCCAAACATCCATATCAACACTTTGTAAGCTTGCCTTCATCTTCACTTTCCAATGCCCATATTGTTCATGATCAAGCATAAACTCAGACACAATACTTCCTGATGTACTATGCATTCCTTTCTTTCCTCTTGCCTTCAGGATCACACCAGTAACTTAGATGACCCGCTCTGATACCACTTGTTGACGTAAAGGAAGTAGGACTGCAGTACTTCCACTTGTTGACGTAAAGGAAGTAGTACTGCAGTAGTACTGCAGAAAGTAGATCGAGAGGCAAAACACTACAAGCAAATACTTATGCTTTATTAGAATCTCTTTTAAACAATCTATTACAAGATCTGCTTAATTCAGCTTTTACACGTCTAGTGTTAGCACCCTAATACACGCTACTGAACGATTCCTAAGCTACAAAGCTTATGTCTCTCTTCCGTCAGTACTTCAGCACTTGCTTCAGCACGACCAAGACCACACTCAAGAGCTTTTCTCTCTCTCTATAAAATCAGCCTCTATGTCTGTATCTTTTTCCCGACGACCCTTAGAGCTATTTTATCATTAACTCCATGTTCTTGAAACCCTAGTCTCCAAGGCAACATGGAAATGGACATCTTCCATAACATTAAGTGCAACTTTCATTTTCTTGGAATGCACTTATTCCTCTTTTTTAAGTCATAAACTTGCTCCCTAAGTTTATTCCTCTTGTCTTTTCTCCAAGATACTCCTTTGCTCTCCAAGTCTCCACGACTCCAGCTCAGCATCTTGACTCCACATGGTCTTCACCATTCAACATGTCGTCTGCGTCAGCAACTACTTCAACGACTATTTCAGGGCAGACATCTTGCATCTTCAATATCTTCTCTAGCAATGTTAGTTGTAACTTCCTCTTTTTATTTAGCAAAGAAAAAGTAGAAAAAATCGTATTTTACAATTTGTAGTGACAAATTAAGTTGGGGTTATTGGTTGTTGTATTTTAATGGATTTGAAAATCCGAACTAAATCTAGTGTTATTGGTTCTATGATTTTCAAATCTGTATTAAAATCATGTGTTATTGGTTTAATGATTTTTAAATTCTGTATCAAACCAAGTGTTATTCAATCGTACGGATTTACTAATATATTTGATTTTATAATGGATTTGAATGGATTTGTTTGGATTTTTTAGTTAAAAATACAAAGACTCAAATCCGAGGAAAAATCTCCGGATTTGCATATTTTACTTGGATTTATAAATACTATATAGATTTCTAAATCAATCAAAATATATAAACAAATAACAACTCCTTTTGCGTTACTACGAAGAACACTCCCATGCAGTACCTAAAGGGTTAAAGGCGATAACCCATCCTCGATTTATTGCTACATACTCAAAAATATATAAATTCAAATAAAATAAACAAATTCAAATTCGATACACAAAGACTTAATATCTATACACAAAGCAGCATAAATAAAGTTCACAATACGAAACCTAAAAAGCAATTTACGTATCACTGCCAAACAAGAAGAGAGAAGCGTGGGTTTTGGTAGTGATGGAAATGGAGAAGATGCAAACCACCGTTGGAGTGGAGTTCACCAAAGCAACCACTATAGCCAAATCCTTCTAAGGATTAAAATAGTAATAATAAAAAGATCAGTATCACAATAAATTATTTTAATTTCTAGTTATGCCATGGTTCCTTATATAGTTTGATTCAAATTAAAATCAACAACTACTATTAGCTTGGGGGATATTATAAAATCTATATATATTGCTGCTTCTAAACTAAAGAGTCCTGATCAGGAAACTTCCTTTGCCAGATGTAAATGTACTACCAATTATTGTGAAATTGGATTATGAATCTTGGAATTCAAACTTAAACTTGATATTGTGCAAAAAGTAGTTCTTCATATACAAAATCAGTTCTGAAGTAAGGCAATAAACGATACCATAGCCCAACCAGTTATGATAAAAAAGTGTGTCAAAAATTGTGGAATGACAGGGGATGCAATGACATACTACTTCAAACCTTGATAAAATTAATACACATAGTTTGCCATGATAAAAGAGGCGTAACTGATCTTGGGGGAACCAACAAGAGTGGTAAATGAGTATCTGGTAGGCGTTCCACTACTTCGATTCAATTTTCGTTGGAAATGTTGTCAAACTGGACCGGATAGAGCAGGGTCGCAGCTAATAATTTGAGAAATATTGTAATAAATGGAACACCGGATTTAACGTGGAAAACTCCAAAAGGTAAAAACCACTGACAAAGTAGAAAAATTTATTACGAGAAAAATAATAGGAGTTACAACCTCTCAATTATAACGGAGAAATCGATTAATAATTTTCTCGTTATAATAGGAGAAAATACCCAAACTCTCTAAATAATTTTCTCTCAACCCGATCCCAAATATCCGTAAGAGATTATAGAATTTTTTTTTTCTCTCTCTCACGTTCTTTTCTTCTTCACTTCTCTTTGTGATTTTGATGATTTTGGGATGAATGTGAGGTGATGGCATGGCTTGGTGTTTATAGAGATTATGAGGATTGGTAGGTGCCTACAAGAGTTGACAAAACTCATTTCTATTTACGGCCACCGTCCAAGCCATCAAATGTGATCACCGTCCAAGTCGTCAAATGTGATCACCGTCCATGCAACCGACCATCATATGAAAAACGTGTTTTAACAATCTCCCACTTGAAGATTTGATTGAGGATCAATCGGATCTTCACACCATTCTTTCTACCTTGTCATTCCATGTTGCTTACGTCTCCTTCAGGCCACAAGAGGATCGACACCAAATAAACTTGTCAGTAGTGACTGCTTTCGTCATAAAATCTGCTACATTTTCTTTTATATGAATCTTCTGCATATCCACCATGCCTTCTTCCACTTTCTCACGAACGAAGTGATACTGGACTCGTATGTGCTTGGTTTTTGAATGAAAGGCTGGATTCCTTGCAAGATGCACGGCACTCTGGCTGTCACAAAAAAGAGAAATTTTCTCTTGTTTGTGCCCGAGTTCCTCCATTACCATCTT
>NC_027750.1:59424618-59424761 GCF_000695525.1 Brassica oleracea var. oleracea
ACTTTACTTCTAGAATTTGACGTGCTAAACCTCAACCGATGCTGCTTGCATGTCACACAATGCTCACAAAAGGATAGTGATACCTTTGTGAGACCTGGAAGTAACTTCTTCTCTGCAAGAATTTTCATGCCTTGTTCAGACAT
>NC_027750.1:59424809-59425839 GCF_000695525.1 Brassica oleracea var. oleracea
TTTCATAAGCACAAGTGCTCCTCTAATTACTTTTAGAGTACCATTTTGAACTTCAACTTTGCAATCAAGATCATCAAGTTGCCCCACAGATAGTAAATTCTTTTTCAGGCCTTCCACGTGTCGCACCTCATGAATAGTACAAACTGTACCATCATACATCTTCAGTTGAATGGATCCAGTGCCAACAATCTTAAGTTCATGATCATTGCAACTGTACACAGATCCTCCTGAGATGGGTTCATAATGATGGAACCATTCTCTTCTAGAGGTCATGTGATATGTAGCTCCTGAGTCGAACAACCATATATCAGCGAACCTTCTTCTATTTTCGCTTGAAATTGCTGCTTCACAACATAGCGCGATTCCATTATCTTAAGTGTTTGCGACATTTCCTTGAGGGTTGGAATTTTTTAATTCCCAACAATCCTTCTTCAAGTGACCCTTCTTGCCACAGTGGTAGCATTTAAAAGTCTTCTTACTCCTTGACTTTGATCTACCATGTTTGTGACTCCCACTTGAGCCATGTTCCATTGATCTCCCTCTCATCACCGTCAATGCCTCTATTTGAGAATTTTCTCGTCTGTTTTCCTTACTTTTGCGCCGACTTTCTTCTTCTAGAACTGCAACTGCAACATCGTCAAAGACTAGACTGTCGGTGGAGACATTATTTGTTAAGTTGATGATGAGTTGATCATATGAATCTGGTAGACTTTGAAGTAGAAGCTCAGCACGTTCCTGCGATTCTACTTTATAACTCAACGAAGTGAGCTGAGAAAATAAAGTATTCAAGGTGTTGATGTGCTCCGTCACTGAAGTAGATTCTCCCATTAGAAGGGTATAAAGCTTCCTCTTGAGGAAAATTTTATTGTGCAGCGATTTGGCCTCGTACAATTTTGCAAGGTGATCCCATATCTCCTTTGCAGTCTTCTTCTCCTCTATGCTTGACAACACTCCATCTGCAAGGGCAAGATGAAGATTTGCCATAGCATTCCCATCCATCTCGTTCCATTTATCATCATCTGTGTATGTA
>NC_027750.1:59426069-59444487 GCF_000695525.1 Brassica oleracea var. oleracea
ATTTAACGTGGAAAACCCCAAAGGGTAAAAACCACGGACAAGGTAGAAGAATTTATTACGAGAAAAATAATAGGAGTTACAACCTCTCAATTATAACAGAGAAATTGATTAATAATTTTCTCGTTATAATAGGAGAAAATACCCAAACTCTCTAAATAATTTTCTCTCAACCCGATCCCAAATACCCGTAAGAGATTATAGAATTTTTTTTTTCTCTCTCTCACGTTCTTTTCTTCTTCACTTCTCTTTGTGATTTTGATGATTTTGGGATGAATGTGAGGTGATGGCATGGCTTGGTATTTATAGAGATTATGAGGATTGGTAGGTGCCTACAATAGTTGACAAAACTCATTTCTATTTACGGCCACCGTCCAAGCCATCAAATGTGATCACCGTCCAAGCCGTCAAATGTGATCACCGTCCATGCAACCGACCATCATATGAAAAACGTGTTTTAACAGGAAATGACTATTTACATAAATTACATTGATTGGGTTCCCGCAGCAAAAGGTGAAACCATCTTGAGGAAAAATTAAGGTTTGTGTTTTTTTTTAAGGAGTCGCTACGATCACTTAGTCTGGTAGTGATTTTTCTAGGCCAACCTTTTTTGGTATTTTGGTATTTTGGTATTTTGGTATTTTGGTGTATATATTCTTCTTTTGTGTGAAAAGATTAATAAAAGAAGGGAGTAGGCTAGTAAGGTGAGGAGTGACGAGAGTGGAATGGGGGAAAAAGGAGAACGTGTCGCATTTTCCTCTTACTGCTCGATACGATTAGCTCTCATCACTTTTTCTCCTTTTTCAATTTGTTATTTTTTTTAAGGTGAAGGAGATGGAACAGCTAGCTTGAAATGATGCAATCAATGCAACTTGTTTCTCGAGTTAATGAGCCTTGTATTCTTGTGTTCACACAATACCGGTCGACATCAGTAACATGGAGAAATTTTGCTACACAGTACCCAATCTACCTAAGTCTGTCTGACCTAGGTAAATTCTACTCTCGTTTTTTTGAATATAAAATTCTACTTAATTATAAGTTTTTAATAAATACGACGACAGTAAATCGCAAAGTAGAGATAAAAAACAGTCACTCTTACATGTAAGCCATTGGCATGTAAGTGATGTAACTAAAACATTTGGGTCTTCCTTTTTACACCAAAAAATAGTTATCAGACAAAACACAAGTCCAAACTGGAAAAGAAAGCCAATACAAAAGTCACAAAACATAATCATTTGAGTTTTAACTAAACACAATTCATTTGAATAACTGAATGTCGACAAACAATGTAATCATTCGTCAGAAACTATAGTCAAAAAGATATCTTAGTAAAGGAGACATAATATCATTCCTCAAATCAAAGACAAAGGTAAAAAAAGATATAAGAACTGTGAAACAGAGATGACTCCGTCTCAATAATTCAAGGAGGAAGAAACAAAAAAAAAATACAAGTTGGGCATCACAAACTAAGATTTAGCTAATTGTAATACAATAGCAAATTCAGAATTTCAAATGTATATTGTAAAATTAATTATAATTCTATTACTTAAATATAAACTTTCTTCTTAATATTTTAAGAAAATCCAGGAATGAAAACAATATAAAAATTACGATAAACAAGAGTAATAATCCATCAAAAAGAAGTACAAAAAGAAGTAGAAGCTCTCTTAACAAAAAAACTCCACAACAATGGCGACCTAACACTAGTTTTCTAAGCTCCGATGATTTCAGTTGGTTCTTCAGCTGTCTCATCAGCTGGCCTGTCTACCTTCACACCAACATCCTCTGCTGTGTAGTCACCATGAACCTAACGAGAAAAAGCATAACAAAGTTAGATTCGATTATTGGCTCCAAACCAAGATAAGATGTTGGTGACAACAATTAGTCTCAACTCACCTCCATGAGCTTTCCAAGGTCAAACTTAGGAGCCTTGAGGATCTTGACTTTACGGATGAACACATTCTGCAATGGGTAGATGTTCTGCGTCGCCTTCTCAATCTCCTTTCCAATGGCCTCCGGGATGAACTTGGCCACAAGCTCCTTAAGGTCACATGATGAAGCCTCCTTCACCATAATCTCACTCATCTTTCTGCGAATCTACAATGATCCAACAAAACATTAAAACGCAATGTCAATCTAAAAGAACACAAACATGCTATGTTGTGGTGGCTATTACCTGGCGGACTTGGCTGGACTGAGCATAGCAAGTACGCTTCACCTGGTTAGCACGCCTCTTGGTGAAACCAATGCAGAACATCCTCAAGGTGTAGCTGTCTGTGGTCTTCACATCGACATGGGCTTCAATCAAAGTCTGCCACTTCTTCACCAACGACCTCAGCTTGTCGGTTGTGAAGTCCATACCCTGGCAGACCAGTTCATTGTCTTAACTAATTTCTAAAACCATAGTTCTGAAAGATTAGGCATATAAAAGTTTAAAGATTTAAACTTACCCAGAACTGGGTCAACACGTTCCTGCCCTGAACATCTTCAGCTCTGAGACGGATCTTCCTGTAAGCATGATCCTCATCGCTTTGAAGATCAGCAAGAGAAACCTCAAAAACCCTGTGTTTCAATCCCTCGGAGGCAATCTGTTCATACATTTTGAGCCAATCCAGAAGTAAAAGTTAAGATTTTGACAAAACAAAACAATAGAATATTCCGACACAAAGCAGTTCCTGTAATGAAACCAATCAAAAGCTCTACCTCTAAAACCTATAGAACAAGAAACCTAATCTCTCAAGTGTAGTAACAGAAATAGACATTATTACCTTGGTACCCTGAGTTCTGGAAACAAGTGTCTTTCCGACATTTCTGTGAGTGAAGTTAGAGGGAGCCTTGATATCATACCAATCCTTCTTGGAGAAAGGATCAACACTGAATTAAAAAAAAAAAAAAACAACGACTTTGTACTCAGTATACAGATTGAAGAATCGAAATCTGAAACTCAAATCTCGGTAAAATGACGCTACTTACATCTTCTTCTTGCCTCCTTTACGACCCTTGGAGATCCTCTTGTTCTTCCTGTACAAACCCGAATATTCGTAGATAAGAAGATTATAATAATGTATGCTATCGCCATGAGAGATGTAAAGAGTTTACCCGACAGCCATGGTTCAGGGAGTGTGACGAAGCGGCTTCAACAACTGTGAGGAAGACCTAATGATATTTGTGGCTTCTTATTTATATACCTCTAGGGTTTAATATCAAGCCCAATGGGCCTTATCAGCCCATTTCACTAACATTTTTTAAAAAAGCTTTATCCGAAAAGTTTGAATCCGTATGCAATCAGATCCGAACTGATTTTGTAGACCGGAACCGGAAAACACGGCCATTTCATATCCAACGTATCGGTTCAATTTATACTCAACTTATACCACCATGCGAAAACATACCTGAGCTTTCTAAAATTTCAAATAACATACATGTTGTTTATCTTTTTGGCGAAATCATACACCAGTGGACACATTAACTCTCACGTCATCTAATTTTGCCAACAAGAATGCCACGTTTACAATTTTTTTAATTAAAAAAAATAGTCATTTTATAAAAAAAACAATTTTTTAGAAAATTTTATAAATTTATATTATTTAGTTCAATTAACAAAAAATAATAAAATAATAAAATATTAATCTTATAGAAGCGATATATTTGTAAACTTTCGGATCTTATCACAATATTGTTCTTATAAGATTTATATATGTGTTGTAATGATTCAAATGCAATGCTATTGGTTCTTCGTAAGTGTATATTTTTTATGATTTTCTTAGAAATTTTAGATTTCATTTCGGGTTATCCGAACTGATCCAATATAACTCAAATCCGAATGATATATGATTAATTTATGGTTTATAGGATGTGATAGAAAACTGATCCAAACCCAATGACTTAGCATCCATGTCAATGACGTGACAGCTGATGTGGCGACCGGTGTATGATTTCGCCAAAAAAATAAACAACATGTATGTCATTTTAAATTTTTGAAAGTTTAGGTATGTTTTTGCACGGTGGTATATGTCGGTATGATCTGAACATATTGCGATATGTTGGGTATGAAATGACCTTTTTTCCCACCCGAACAGATATCTCAAAAGCTCAAAATCAATCCGAAGAATTTGAATTAGGTGATGATTGTTTTAGTAGTTTTTGGTTTCAGTTTCTAGCTTATAGATTTTGGTTTATGATTTTAGATTTTGGTTTTAGTTTTTAAAATTTAATTTTAGATTTTTTTTTGATAAAATGTGAAATTTATTGATCAAGGTAAAGAATAAACATTTACAGAATACTAGAAAGCCTAAAAAAATTTTACAAGGCAATTAGTCTGATTCTTATTTCTGCTATGTATTGGCTGTGACGACAAACCATCTTTGAATCAACCCTGCAAGCTTATGATCGGCCTTATAGTGGAGGGAAGTGATCCGGTTGCGCACTGCCTTATCAATTTAAGATTTTTCGTTTTAAATTTTTGGTCTTAGTTTTTGGTTTTTAATTTGTATATTTTAGTTTGAAATTTCTTTTTCAAAATTACTATTTCCTTTTTACAAAATGGGATGATTTATTTTAAGACAATACAACAAAATACTAATAACATTTATTGAAATTTATATTTTCCAGTAAAATGTAGCAAATTATCAATAAATTTTCAAAATTATCATTAAAATACACCAAAAATATTATGATTGAGAAAATCTAACAATCAACACAAAATGGTTTTTAGATTTTTTTATTTATTTTTAGTTTAAGTTTTTTTTTTATACTTATGTTTAAATTTTTTGATTTTTCTTTGAATTATTTTTCAGTTTTATGAATTTAATAGCAATAAAATAAATCACAAATCAAATATGTGTAAGTTTATATTTTTATTATTAAAATGTATTAAAACATTATGTTTGTTATTTGAAAAATAAAAATTAACTTGTTTTTCAATTACTGAATTTTTTTGTCAAAAATATATTTTCTTATAGATTAAAATTTTGAATATATAAATAATAAAAGAAAAATACGTAAGTAAAGAGTTTAGAGTTTAACAAACATATACATTTAAGCAGTGTTAATATACTGAATTGATATATTTACAAAAAAACGGTCGTGCATATCTTTAAAAACCAACAAAACATGGATTCTGGTTTTTCATTGAAAAATTGGTTATACATCTAAAATCTAGTTTCTCTATTTTATAGGAAATCTCTTTGTTTGAAATCTTGATTGGCGATAATATTAGTTTTAGTTTTCTTAAATTGTAGGGAATCAATTTTTTTAGAAATCTTGATTGGACAAAATGTAGTTTTTGAAAAAACAAAAAACAAAAACTAAAAACCAACGTAAAAACTGCAGACAATCAACAGATGTCGAGGACTCCTTCTCCTTCCCCTTCTTCAAACCCTTAGTATTCAAAATGAGTTTTCAAATCTAAATAAGTAAAATATCAAATACGTTCGGATCCAAAATAAATATCCGACACTTTTCAGCTGCTTGTTAAGATACTGGAAAAGCTTTTTAGAGCCCATTGGGCCTTAAGAGCCCAAATACACCAACTTTTGGAGACTCTCTCTACCTTTGATCTCATCGTGTTGTTCAAACGACATTTGACGATTTTGAATCTCTTCTTTGCCAAGCGAGCTCTTCTTATTGGGTGACTCAGAAGGTGGAAGTTGGATACAAAAAGGAAGAGGTTGTGATTCTGAGGTTGAGCAATGGATGCATTAAGAAAACAAGCCAGCAAGATCAGAGAACAAGTCGCAAGACAGGTGAAAAAGCTTCCTACTTTGGTTTGATTTGTTGGGTTTCTGGTGAATCAATCAATCAATCAATAAAAGGGGACACCTTTTTAAGATCGATGACTTTCGACTTACTGTGTACTTTGGTGGATCTGAGTTGTGCCTTTGAATTTATTGTGATTGTGATATGGATATTCTGATTTGGCAATTAGGGTTGCTCATGTCTTGTTATGTCAATATCAGAAATTTAATGATTGAATTTTTTTGTATTCACATTTATGAGCAGTGGAAGTTGAAAGATTTTGTAAGGTCTCACTGGTGACAATTGTCGGGAAACAAAAGGAACATATAAAAAAAGAATGTACTAGAATAAAATATCAGGAATGAAAAGGAATGGTTGTTTTTTATCAAATTTAACAAGGAATAATTTTGTTCTTTAATTCGCTACGAAAAAGAGAATGAAAGAGAATAAGAGGGAATTATTATTACTTGTGAATGATAATTTTTTTTAGGAACGTTAGGGAATGCATTATTCCTCGCCGTTCCCTGGTCACCATTCATACCCGTAGTCACTGGTTATCTCAGAGAATTTGACATATAATGTGTCCCATGCGTTTGCATAACGCTGCTTGTGTTTCAAGCTAATGTCAAGTTGTTTTGTGTGCTGCCTGTTACAAATGACCATGAGATAGGGTGTTTGTTTGTTCCTCGTGTTTGAGGTTTAAGTAGTTAGCTGACTTAAGTTTTGTGGTGGAATGGTTAAGGCTGTCTTCAAGCAATTTGGAGGAGGAGGACATGGCTCTGGTTTATCGGATGATGCCGAACTCCATCAGCATCAGAAACTAGAAAAGCTTTACATATCCACCCGTGCTGCCAAGGTTTTTACTTGAAAAAAGCCTTTTTGACTTTTTGAGGTTTTGTATACTATCGATTTGGACTTATTTGCATTCTGCATTTCCAGCATTACCAAAGAGATATTGTTTGTGGCGTGGAAGGTTATATAGTCACCGGTTCAAAACAAGTTGAAATTGGTGATTTATTGACCCTTGAGTCTGAGTGTTGATTTATGGAATCTTATTTTATCTGTTATAGGCTTAAATTTGGTCACATGCCTGCCTTTCATTGTGTACTCATTGTTCCTCAGGGACGAAGCTCTCTGAGGATAGCAGGAAGTATGGTTCAGAGAACACATGTACAAATGGTAACGTATTAACAAGGGCTGCACTGAGCTACGGACGTGCTCGGGCGCAAATGGAGCAGGAGCGTGGGAATATGTTGAAGGCTCTTGGTACACAGGTTTGTCTTTCTCATCATCCATCAAAGTGCTAAGCATTTGTACACAAAGAACTTCTTGACATCGTACAATCACATTCACATGTCAATCTGGTAATATTTAACCTGAAACTGTTAGGTTGCTGAGCCATTACGGGCAATGGTCTTGGGAGCTCCACTGGAAGATGCTAGACATCTTGCTCAACGTTATGACAGAATGCGCCAAGAAGCTGAAGCTCAGGTACCACAGAAAGATAATACCATGAAGCAATTTGATTATCTTTCATAGAAGAAATATGAGTGTTTTCCTCTTTCTAGAACTTGACATTTGTTATCACTAGCATCATCTGCCCGTTTTAAATCTAAACAGGCTACAGAAGTTGCCAGACGCCAAGCAAAGGCGAGAGAGTCTCAAGGCAATCCTGACATATTCATGAAACTTGAATCTGCTGAAGCAAAACTTCAAGATCTAAAGTCGAATATGAGTATATTGGGGAAGGAAGCCGCTTCTGCTTTGTCTTCCGTTGAAGATCAACAACAAAAACTGACTCTTGAACGACTTATTTCAATGGTAGCGTGATTGGTTTATAAGCTCCGTTTTTATGTCAACATTGATTTCCTTACCCATATGCGCTTCTTCTTCGAAAACAACTATATTGTTCATTCCTTATCTCAAGGTTGAATCCGAACGTGGCTACCATCAAAGAGTCCTCCAAATACTTGATCAGCTAGAAGGAGAGGTTGGTGTTCATTAGTTTTACAGCTTTCAACTTCCTGTCACAGTGATAGTAGTATTGTTGAACAGTCAATTCATCATTATATGAGTCAACTAAGGGAAAAAATAATTGAACATTCTTTGAATGTACAGATGGTATCTGAGAGGCAACGTATTGAAGCCCCCACTACTCCCTCGAGTACAGACAATATGCCGCCGCCACCATCATATGAGGAAGCGAATGGAGTGTTTGCATCTTCTCACATGCATGCCACGCCAACAGATAGCATGAGTTACTTCTTAGGAGAGGTATGCTACTCAGCGTTTAATGTCATCTACGGCTTTTGTTTTTTTCTCTCACAAATGTCCGATACCTTCCTTTGCGAGTTAAAACTTTGTGTACTTACTGATAGTAAAAGTTTCAAATAAATATAGGGATTAGAATTTTATTAATCAAATGTTATAAACTGTTTCTGATTGGAGAAGCGAAAGAGAAACTACATCTAGATTTATATTGCTTCACTGTAACATATTATTAACATTTTCAGGTCTTGTTCCCATATCACGGTGTGACAAATGTCGAGCTAAGCTTATCAACTGGTGAACACGTTGTTGTTAGAAAGGTTTGATAGTAAACCAACAATGTCTCTTTTATTTTCACATGTAATTGTGTGATAACACATTTGTCTGTTGGTCACTGTCAGGTAACAGGCAGCGGATGGGCAGAAGGTGAATGCAAAGGCAAAGCGGGTTGGTTCCCTTATGAGTACATTGAAAGACGGGAACGAGTTCTTGCTAGCAAAGTCTCTGAAGTCTTTTGAGACTTAAAAAAAATTGAAGGTAACATTGTGGTTCTCTTTGTTGGTTATGGTTGTGTAGAAGAATTGTGTGTGTTCTGTACTGTAGAGAGAAAAGATCCAGCGGCTAAACAGAAGTCCATGTTCATGAGGTTAAGCGTTGATGCGGATTCCTTGAATAAGAGGTTGTTCAATCTTTGGGTATCATATCAATATTGTATTTGAATCCTTTATGTATCTATCATCTTCTCATGTGAATAGACTTCCTTTTTGAGTTTTAACTGTAGACTTTTGTCCAATTACTTTCACATATTGTTTCATCATATTGATTCATTTATTCAGACTTTGGTCGTACAAATGTGCGTGTACATGGCAGTGTTTGTTCAGTTTTACGCAAATGTTCATGTTGGAATCTGGTGCTTGTACATTTATCTACGTGCAACTCAAAACCAAAGTTTAGTTTCCACTATGAATTCCGGAAAACAAAAAATCATTGGCAGTATATATATTTTTTACCTGAACATAAACAAGGGAGATACATGACATGAAGAAAGGTAAGGTATGATTATTCAAAGTACATGGGTTTAGACCAAACCAAGTATAAAACTCTCTTTGTTCTGGAAATAATCTTGAATAGGAATTTAGTTCTAAGAAAAGAGAGTGGTACCAACAAGAATGAAACTAGGAATCGCACTGTCCATCACTGGTCACTCAGTTTGCTCTGAGATATGCAAAGACTATGGCAAGTAGAATCACAACCATTACAATCTGCAATTTTCCGGATAGAGAAAAAGAGGATGATGATGATAAGTAATGTATCTACTAAAACAAAGAGAGATATACTTCTATGGAAAAAGAGGAATATGTAGACTTACATAGACATTGTATGATTGTCCTTTGTCATTAATATAAGATTTTCTGTGAGGAAGAGAGGCACAGCAGATTCATCAGAAACCCAAAACCAAAAAATTAAGATAATTCTATCCTCTTCTGGACTAGTTTCTTAGTGAGACATCTTTTGAATTTCAAACGCAAAAGCAGAAGAAAAAAGGACAAATATTTTGTACCTCTTATGAAGGACTCCAGTGTCTCTGCAGACTTTCTGAACTGCTTCAAGCCGGTTTAGCGTCATACTGGCATTCGGATCGTTCTTGTCAACCTATGTACATATAATACACGTTCTAAACATAACCGAGTGAACAATCAAATAACAAAAGAGGATGTGATGGCCTCTTTTCAAGTTTGCCTACGTATCTGCCGCACTTGGCCAGGATCAAGTCATACCTTTGTTTTTAGCATGCAAGAAAAATCATGGAAAGCACCATAGACATCAGCCATTGTCTTTGTCCGATCAATGACTTTGGCAGTTAGACCTGAACAATAGAAACTTATAAAAAAAATGCTTGTAACACGTTCTCAAGATTGTTGTTGATAAAAACTTAAAGCTTGGGATCGAAATGGTGAGATGGTGTTAGAAGGAGTGCAAACCAAACTCAAGATAAACATCTTACCTCGCCTCAATTTCACCACGCCTCTAAATACTTGTACATTGTTATAGCACAATGCAAGTGTTCCAATCGCCATGATCTTATCAAAGAAACACATCCAAGCAAAATCGAATATTAGCTTCCAAGATCTATGCAGACGCAGTTAAAGAAGATGTAATCAATCTTATATTAATTTCTCTGACCTGAGGGATGGCACAGAACCGAAATATAGAAGGATCACGCAAGGCAGCCATGTACTTGAGGCAATCTTCAATATGCGTCAATGCATTGGTGACCATTTCATTCAAGCAATGCACCGCTTTCGTCGAATTCTCCTCGTATTTCAAGTCCTACATTAGCATTGTTAGCAAATAGTCAATATGGGTAACATCAGTACTAAGATGAGAGATTGAGAATGGGTATATTAATGCACCTCAAGCTTGTCAGCATACTTGCCCCAAATCTTGCGAGGCCAAAACATGCGGGACTTTGGTATTTCATTAATGTCCTCAAGATAATCTCTGATTATGTTTGTTTTCTGCAAATATGACCAAATGTTATTTGAATTAATCAGAGATATTTGAGGAACAAACATTCTACACGTCATAATACACTGTTGTTGTACCTGAAGAAATAAACCCATTGAATTGGAAATCTGCTCCCAATCTGGCAACAACACTTCTGATCCGGAAGCGAGGAAGAGTTTAGAGAGACCTAAACCCACAAGTCCAGCAACATAGTGGCAGTACTCATCATAGTCATCAACAGTTTCTACCTGCGTATTGCAGGGATAAATACACAAATAATTTGAGTTCTTCATGAAACAGCCTAATGGGTTTAGAAAATTTCAAGATTCTAAATGAAACAGAAACAAAAAAAAACCACAGACCTCTTGGCAGATAAACTTGGCCATCCCTGCACCCATTCTTTTAGTAATTTCCTCGATAGCCTCTTGATACCTTTTCATATACCAAAGTTCAAGTTGAACATAACAATTATTAGTATTGCCAGTAAGCAGATTAGAGAATTTCAACAAATTAACACAATCAATAAACGTGAGCAGAAAAATTCTAAAACACAACAGAAGTGAATAGGAGGAGCATATAATAGGACTAACCCTTTTTCAAGTTCCAGAAAAGCTGCAGCAACATGGTGAAATTGGTCCATCAGAACCTTGTACTCCTTCGTGCCACCTAAAGTTGGATTGAGTAAAAATCTGTAAGTCACACAGTAAGATACCAAAGGGATGTGAAAGATCAAAAAGATTAAAAGACTCTTCAGACTTGCATGAATAGTGCCAGTCAGTATCGTAGATGTGACGGTGGAAGGCAATCAAGATTGGCAGCTTCTCATCAGTTGGTATGCTTGTGTCATCCTCTGTAGTACCAAAGCAAAATGACATTAGCCGCAGGAGCATGACAAAGGAAGATGTATCTCAAATGACAGTCTTGCAGATATTAGAGAAACATCATTAGAGCATGTTTATCGGGGTCCTTAGTGAGGTTCTTATTGCGTGGGCCCCCCAACAAAACACTTAAGGATCGTTTACAAAAACTACTAATTAAGAACCGATTTTAGTGAGTTTTTTACACTGTTCGCGGCCCCCACTGACTCGTGACGGTCCGTGATTGGTTTGCTTTTTAATTTTTTTTTTTTTTTAGAAAAAAAAGACCTAATAAACCTAAATGGATGTCTTAGGGATAAACATGGTCTTAAATCAATATTAATGTTGGAAGATATAGTTGAGAGACACTAACCGACAGTATCAAGAGCTCGGAGAACCAAGTAGAACACACACACCTACAACAACAAAAAAAAAAGAGATAGTGCAAGATCAAGCAATGTGAAGGAAGTAATAAATGTGGAACCAATTTAATTAAAAATCTAAACCTCCTTTTGCGCGTTACATGATCCAAGAAATACTCATGAGAGCACAAGAGGTAATAACCAAAGTATAAACGAAATTTTAAGAAACAACAGGCTGTAATCCGACAAAACCAAGTTACAACAATCGGCAGAAATAAATGAAACACAAACTATAAACATATAATAAAGGATACATTCAATGTCACCGATTCTACATAAATAATAAATTGTTATATAACCCCACAGTAAATGTAAGTTCAGATATTTAGATTCCTTCACAAAATGCCAATAACACACTTGTATCGAATATGGTTTTTGAGAGAGAGGGAGAAAAGGAGGAACGTACAGCGTTACGGAGGTCGGTACCTAGTTGCTGAATAACGAGAGAGAAGCTCCGAGAAACCTTGTGGAGCATTGAATAGCAGAAACCCCAGTGTGGCTCGGGAGGGATCTGCTTCTCCGCTTTCTCGATCGCTCTTTTCATCTTCAAGAGAGGATATACATCATCCGGATATCTCAGAAACGTCCCCAAGCTCCCCATTGCTGCTTTCTCGATTCCAAGACAAAACTAAACTTGTGTTCTCTGCTACCACCAGACCCCATCTGAGATTCAGAGAAGATCCTAAACTAAAGGGACCAGATCGTTTTACAGTTGTAATTTTTTTTTTTTAATTTTACTGGCCCACACCCTGACGTGGCAAATGATATATTTCGTGGCGAAATATTACTGGGTTTAATAACGTAACCTCCATAGTTAAACAATTAATCGCCACACGGTGGTTATCTCCGGTTTTGCTTATTCTGTAAATGGGAACTTCCACCGGTTAACAACAAACAGTTTTGAAATTTTGAAATAAAAGGAAACAATCTAGGGTTATCACCAAGATAGGTCAGTCATGCTGTTGATGAATATGAATATAGAGCTCAAGAGTTTTCACATGAATAATAATGGCATAAAATTTGAAACGAGCGTAGGGGCATTGAGAAAAAAAGTTGAAAATGTTGGAGATGTCAAAGATTTGCTAGTGGTGGTGTGTCTTAAACTCTAGGACTTCACATGGACATGATAATGTTGTTCATATGAATAGTGAGGCGTACAATAGCTTTCCCGTGGTGGACATGATTTTGTAGCTTGAAGAAGAAGAAAGCAATGGAGATGAATAAAGAGTAGGTGTGAGTGATGTTATGATCAGTCTGAATTCTCTAGTGGAGGAAAGTCGGCCAGAGAAAAAGATTTAGAAATATTTAGCAATATCTGAATCCAACTTCTTTTGTTTTTTGCACGGAGGGGATGCACATATACAGTTTGTGTCCATTTTAGAATCTGTTGAATTTCTATTAAAATAGTGATTTTCGACCAAAAATCAATAAATACATTGCAATATGCATCTAAGATTATTTCGTCAAACAAAATCAGTTTAAATAGCTTTATCTCTAATTTTATAGAATATAGTTTTGTTTTTAAATAAGTTGATGATAGGTATATGGTTATATCAAGACGTCTATTTAAGTGTATCAAAATGAAAGAAGATACTCCTTAATTATTGTTTTGACATTACAATCATGCATGAGACTGAAACTGAACTCTAATGGAAGCTTCCAAAAAACAGTTGAACATAGTCAAATACATATTGATTTGTTTTAGATGTAAATGAATACCATAAATGCCTTATAAATTGCAATATTGCATGGTAACAAATCCATATATTGAACTGATGAAGGTGCCATGCATTTCCATAAATTACTCACTCCTATGAGCAAAGACTATATATATAATCCTTTACTATATAATATATCTTGAAACTATGATGATAACTGGATCATCATTCAAACTTATTGCAATGCCATGGTATATATATCATACATCTCATAAAGTCGGAATTTATATATAATCGAACCCTAATATGAGTCCTGTGATCAGTTGGGAATAAGCTTGGAAGGAGGCCTGTGGAGCTTATGTTTAGGGCTGAAGTGACCATAGTCTCTAGAATTCATCCTTAGAATCCTCTCATGTTCATGTATCCTTCTTTCCACCAACTGTCAACATATATAGCATATTTATTCACCAACTTATCATTCTTGTTATTCTAGAATTCATCTAATTAGTTCTTGAAAATCAGACTATTTTGCTTTTAAAAATAATAACTATAAATGTCGGCGTTTAGTTGGCAACTTTTTTGGTTAAAACTTAAAACGACTAACCTCTTGATGTGTATCGTCTTGGATATAAATTAGAATGGATGGTCGGCCTACAAAGCGAAAATGGAAAGATTCGTTTGTTCTTCATATTCAAGATTAACTACTCCAAATAATGCTAACATGTACTATATATGTCTAAAAATTAACCACTAAGTGTTTAGAAACGCACATGTGCAGCACAAGTAATTCTTACTTTCTAAAAGACTCAGCACGTAATAGGCACATGAACTTGCTGAGAAAAGCTGCAAATAAAGGTTGTATATATAGAGAGAGAGGTAAGAAACAAACCTGCAAAAGAGAGAGCAAACGCTGAAACAAGAAGAAAGACGAAACCTAGTTTCTTCACCAGTGGCAATAAACCCATCGTCTTCTCCTCTTCTTACGAAAAGCAAGTTAATGAAAGTTTTTATGTGCTCTTGAGCTATATCTTGTTGAATTAGATACACAATATCAAAAAAGAACCTCATGCGTTTTGTTTATCACTATATATAATCTATAAGAAAATAACACCACCACAGGTTAACTCTGCTTTAAATAAACAATGGCTTTTCATACCTTTAGAGATTAGTCTGTGTGTTTATATAATGAGGCTGCACCAATTATAAAAAGAAAAAAAACAGCACTACAAATTTGATTTATCCACCATTTAATTTAGGCATGGGACTTATTATCCGAGATCCGGATTCGATCCGAGATCCGCTCCGGAAATAGGATATCCGGGGTGTCCGAATCCAAATCCGGATAGTGAAATCTTGGATCTGTCCAAACCGAATCCGGATCCGGATATCCGGATCCGTATTTTTAAAACACATTAAATTTTTAAATTTCATTAATATTTATATTTGATATATTAATATTTATACATGAATTAATCTTATAGTATTATATTTTAGTTTTTTACAATATTATAGATATATATAAATATATTTATAAATTTTGTATAAATATTTAATTTATGTATTATATTAAAAATTAGTATTTTTTTTAAAAAAAAATTATTATTAATTATTTTTGCGGATCCATATCCGGATATCCACGGGTAATAGAATATCGAGACGAATATCCAAAATCCGGATATCCGGAAACCACGAATCCGGATCCGGATATTAAATCCACGAATCCGGATCCGGGTATCCTAAATTTCCCGGATATCCGGATCCGTCCCAGGTTTAATTAATGCAAATGTCTCTTAATGCTTTTGGTTTTATATTTCATGAAAATGGTGGGATTGGGGAAAAAGTTGAAAGGAGACCACTTTCCTGTTGTTGGTCACAATAAGTCTAAAGAAGTTAGTAGCTTGATTATTTATTTGTATGTTTAATACGAGTGGATTCGTGGTCTAATTTGTAGAAAACAACACTCATAACCCAATTATGAAACCATCAAACGGTAGAATCCTTTAGATACCCAACAGTCTTATATCCTCCTATCAAGAGGAATCACTAGATATAATCAACTGAATGGATATAATGGTATGAATCCTCTACTAATTATTATCTATGATATACACTATTGTGCTAATTCAATGGATTGCTGATTGAGATAATGGAAAAGGGATAGTTGTTTTGTTGAACTTTGATTTGATGAACTGATTCGCCACAATAAATAACCTATATGAATAGCTGATTAATTGAGATCCTGAAAGAGAACAAAGTTGTTTGAACTTTGCTTTAGTGGACTTGATTGGTCACTATAATTAATACTCGACGTATTATCTTATGGTTTCACTTAAAGTAGGATGTAAAGATGATGTAGTGGATGATGACCGGACTCCCACGATTCTGATTGAAGAGCTTGACTAGTAAGTGATAATATCGTGTCTATAATTAACATATACGTCGGCCCTATGTTTTGACTTTTGAGGCTTTATAATTGTTGTGGACTTGTGGTTTCCTTATTTGTAACATGATTTTGGGCCTTTTAATTAATTAGCTTCATTTAACATACGTTTCATAAGTTTCTGAGTTTCAAAGCCTTGTAGGTTTTTTACCCAAATAGAAGTTAGAGAATTCCAGTTTAGGTTCTACTCAATTTTAGGTGTACGTGTGTGTAAGTTGTAACATAATTTTATAAAAATAATAATAATGATTATTAAATCCTAAGTTGAGTTAAGTTAGTGTATAACAATCGTGTGACCAATATGCTCTTTGAAACCCAAGCATCTTTTGATCGTAGGCTCAATGAAGAATAAACTCACATGTACGGGAAAATTCAACGGTGTATCGTCGTCTAATATTTGTCAAAGAAAATGCATCGTCAGCTCTGACTTTTGACTTTGCAGTACCTACCTGTTTTGTCCGCAATTTTGCTTATATTATACAAAGAAATATATATTATCTTTATACTGTTATAATTTTTGAATAATAATTAAAAATTAAAAATTTTAATTTTTAATTTTTACTTTCAAATATTTGGATAATCAAAAATTTCAGTATATATTTTTAGAAGATATGTGATATTTAAAATAGTTCAAAAACATAAACATCAGTCATTAAAAATTTTTCTCTTATAGAAAAAAAATTATAATTAATTCAGATAATTGGTTGTAGAATTATTTTATATTTTAGTTTAACACATGAAAAACCGAAAATACTCTAACTCTCAAGAGAAAAAAAAGAGTGTTTTTTTTTATGTAATTCCAATATAATCAATACAATGTTCGGGAGCTTTTATCATGAAAGAGTTTTTGTAAACGGTTTTGTGTGGGCTTTAAAAACATAAAAGTTATAATAATTCATTACCTACAAATATAATTATTTTATATAATAATATATAACCATTAAATTTATTTCTATAAAATTCTAAAGTATTTTATTTAATTATATATAACTAATTAATAAAAATAAAGAAATTGATAAAACATATATATTGTTTCTCTAATTCTATAATTAGTTACCATAAATCATTATTTGTAATATCATTTGTGTTATTTGGTAATTTGTATTAATTAGTTCAAGAGTTACCTGTTATTTTTAGATCTGATTAAAATAATAACTAATAAATGTTAGCAACCAATCAAATTATAAATATTTTTAAAAACTTAACCTATTAAAGACACATAATCAAATGTCAATTAAGTGGCTTCTCAATTAATATATAGTAGGATATGGTTAAGGTAAACATAAAAACATGTATTAGGAAAATGGTAGTTTAAACAATTTTTCTCATAAATTGTTCCAAATCACACTTTCTCACTCATTTTTTAATTTAGTGTTTAACATAAAACTTAAATGGGTTAAGCAAACAAATTCTTCCTTAAATTATCTCTGATCATCACACTATTTTATCAAACACTAACTCATTCAACCAAATGTTTTTAATTAAAACTAATCATAGTTTACATATCTTTTAAAATTATTGTTTTAATTTATTTAAAATTAAATTAAAACATACCTATATTAATTAAATATGATTAACTAATAAGAAAAAAAATAATATTTTAACTTTTAAATAACCAAATGTCGTTATTTTAGGCATATATACTTAATATTAATGTAAGATCCAATATTATATGAAATAAAATGTTTTTATTTGTATAAATTTTGTTAAAATTTTATTATCGTACATTTTAAAAGTTTATTATAGCGTAAAAAATACATCTCATTAATTTTTAAACAATTTTTCTTACTTTCAATTTACATTATATTTTTCATCTTTGACTTTAACAATTGTAGAGAAAGTCATTTTTATTGAACTTCCTTACTAAATTTATCTTAACATTTTAAAAACACATAAAACTAATTAGTTCACATTTATAGTAACACAAAATAATACATGTACCTCGACATACAAATAAAAATTAAATTCCTAAGAATATAAAAATACCAAGAACACAACAAACATATTTTATTATTCTTTCCTCTTGTTCTTTTATTTATGTTTGCTTTTTTTTCCTATTAAAAATAGAGGTTCTTTCAAAAATGACTCAAAATTTCAAGTCAAACACAAAAATAACCTATGTTTTTTTTTAACTTTGTCTTGTCCTATTCCCCCTAGAAGTTTTAGTTATTCACGAAAATGTCATTACTTTTTTTTTTCTTTTTTTTTCCGAAAATAAGGCTTTTACCTTACAATCCTCATCGTCACCAAATATTTACAACTTTACCATTGACATCAACACCTCAACCACCATGAACTACCAAATTGAGAGTGTTAATGCCCTAAAGTTTCGATTTTTTCTCATCCTTTCTCATTTCCTATCCACACAAACCACATATCTTACACTATCTCTCAAAATTCATAAAAAAAAACTGAAGATTTTGATTACAAATTATGTAAGGTTCATAAGCTCACGATTCTTGGTGATTAACGAGTAGGTAGCTGTTGTGGTGAAGTTATGGGTGATTGGAGAAACCACGCAAGTCATCTCAC
>NC_027750.1:59445422-59481775 GCF_000695525.1 Brassica oleracea var. oleracea
TTGATGCAGAGGGAAAAGATGCGTTCTTTGATTGAATTTCAAAGGATGTGGAATTTCCAAACGGTTACGCGTCTAATTTGTGTAACTGTATCGACAGAAAGGAAGGAAAGCTTACTGGCTTGAAAAGCCACGATTGCCATGTAATGATGCAGCGCCTCCTTCCGTTCGCCTTCAAGGAACTATTACCACGAAATGTTCATGAAGCAATTGCAGGGATAAGTGGTTTCTTCCGCGATTTATGCACGAGATCAGTGACTCTTGAAGGTATTGAAAATTTGAAGACTAACATAGCCGTGATTCAGTGCAACCTTGAGAAGATATTTCCTCTCTCATTTTTTAATGTTGTGGAGCATCTTGTTATTCACCTGGCAAGAGAATTGAAACTTGGTGGTCCTATGTAGTATAGATGGATGTATCTGTATGAGCGGTATATGTTCCATTTGAAAAAGATGGTGAAAAATTTAAGTAGGGTGGAAGGTTCTATAGTTGCACAGATGATCAATGAAGAAACTTCAAACTTTGCCAAGTACTACTTTCCAGCAGAAGTTCAGACCAAAAACAGAAGACCTGCTCGGCATGATGATAGAGGCGAACGAGCAACATATCATGTTACGGTTCCAGACATTTTCACAGACGTTGGACGACTTAGCGGAAAACCAAAGGACCGTCGACTTACTGAGCAGGAGCGCAGTCATTTGCAAACATATTTGCTCACCAACTGCGAAGACGTTCTTCAATATGAGAGGTAAATAAATGAGCTTACAAATTTTTATTTTAACAAGTTGAAATTTAAATCTTAATTAATTACATTATTGTCATCATATACAGGATTTTCATGGCAGAAAAGCGGTTCGAGTATAGATACGCCACAGAGGACGAACTAGAAGAAATGAAGCAGAGAGAATTTACTGGATGGATGTTTACTCATGTGAGTGCTTTAAACAAATTAAAATATATTTTATCAATTATTTATACTAATTCACATTTATTGATATAATATATATATATGTGCTATTAATAGGTGTCTGCTGGTTTGGCCAGAGGTGAAACATTTGACGATTGGATACGTGAGATGGTCGTTGGACCAAACTTTGTTGTGAAGTCATATCCGAGATTTTGTACTCGAGGATATGCATTCACAACTCAGAAGAGGAGACGTTCGAGTACGACTTATGATGCTGGCATTTGTTCTGCATCAGGAGATGATGTATACTACGGACACATACATGAGATTTTGGAAATCAAGTATTTGGGCATGGTTGGATTGCGCTGTACTGTTTTCTATTGTGATTGGCACGACAACACCCCAGATCGAGGTGTGAGAACAGATGCATTTGGTGTTACATCAGTAAATTCGAGGCGAAAGCTGCAATATTATGATCCTTTCATTCTTGCTTCCCAGGCCGATCAGGTAATTAAATGTTAATTATTCAGAATGATTCATCATCATGTGTATTAATTTATAATTTTTCTAAATGTTACAGGTTTGTTATATCAAGTACCCCCGGGTAAGGAACAGAGATGATCCATGGGTTACTGTTACAAGACTCAACCCGAGAGGCCGAGTTCAGGGAAGTTCTGAGCTGGAAGACCCACTACAACCAAGCACATCCGGCAACTGTAGTGCAGCAGAAAATTTAGCTGGAGTTGGCCTTGTAGTCGATTTAACCGACTTTGGAGAGGAAGCCGTCGTTCACGTAGAGGATGAACCAGTAATTGGAGAGTTTCACCAAGATCCAGATTCAGATTCATCTAGTGATGATGACTCGGAAACAGAATATCATTGATTTTTTTTATTTTTTTTAAAGAAATACCGAGGAAATTCCGAGGAACACTTGATATAACCTCTTTCCTCGAATAATAGTTATTTGGTTTATCTAGCAAGGCAAAGCTGAATACGAATTAAAAACTACTCAGAACACAACCAAATAAAACGAAGAAACCATGTAAAAGAAATACAAACTCATAATTAAGAAACCCAAAAAAAAACTCAGTTCAAAATTAACAGAAAATAAGACCATAAAACGTTAGAATAGAAAAGAAAATAAAATAGCCGGTGATAGCTCCTACTCCTCGTCTCCTGCTCCAGATGTTCCGCATCATTGGGTCTCTTGGACCTCTTTCTTACCCTGTGTGTACCACTCGAACCCGAACCAGAGCTGGATGGAGAGTTGTCCCGATGAACTACATCATCCTTTTGGCAACGACACGGCCTGATACGTGAAATGGCAGCCCAGATCTTGTGTAGCATGTCGTTGTTTGTCTTTATGCTCTGATCTCTCCAATGTTGTTGCTGGCGCGAAGTGGCGTTCGGTGGAAGCTCTTGCAGCTTGTACTGGCTGGAGTCTGATGGGAGTAGCTGATGGGGTTGTGAATCATCTGGAATGGCTTGTGCAGCCTCATCTTCTCCTTCTTCATTGATTAAAAATTATTATTTGGAATTTAAAAAAAATATATATATATATATATTTATATATATATAATATAAATTTCTATATTTATTAAACATTTTTAATTTATTTAAACTATTTTATGTAATTATTAAACTATTTTTTATTTATTAAAACTATTTTTTGTTTATTAGAACTATTTTTATATATTTATTAAACAATTTTAATATCTATAAAACTTTTTTTGTGATTAAAAATTATTATTTCGGATTTAAAAAAAAAATTAAAAATTTCTATATTTATTAAATATTTTTTTTTTAATTTACAGGTCTCATGATGATCAGACCCGGCCTCGACAGCGTCGTGGTCGTGGTGGAACGGAGAGCCTGTCTCGGGATTCCAGCCATTTTCAGGATTCTCCTTCACCCCACAACTCCTACCATACATCTCCCTCTGCTGCACCCGCTCCTGCTTCTCTCGCTCCCGCTGCTGCACCCGTTCCTGCTCCTCCGGGTCCTCTGGGAGTGATGGGTGTTGTGGAGTTGGTTTGAGAGCCCGGTCGTGACTATCTTCCCTATCTCACTCCGTATCCACATGGACGAACGTGCAAGACCCGTAGTTTTTTTTTTTCAAAAACTCGGAATGTTTTATTTTTATTTGTACAACTTTGAATATTATCTAATATGTTTTCAATTTTAATTTTAATTTTATATTTTCGAATGAAAATTTCAAAAATTTTATTTTCTTAAAAAAAATTTTTTTTTTTTTGAAATTCCGAGGAAATGAACCCTCGGAAATTTCCGAGGAAGTTTTCCTCGGAATATACCGAGGGACTTCTTCCTCGGAATATACCGAGGGACTCGTTCCTCGGAATTTTCCGAGGGCTCAGTTCCTCGGAAATTCCCGATGAAAATTCCGAGGAACATTTCGTCGGAACTTCCGAGGATTGGACCATCGGAAAGTCCATCGAAATATCCCGAGGAAGTTCTCCCTCGGTATATTCCGAGGAGCTTTCCGACGAACTGGTGGTCCTCGGAAATTTATTTCCTCGGAATTCTGTCGGAAATTTCCGAGGGATTTCCGAGGAAAAATAAATTTCCGAGGAGTTATTTCCGAGGACTTGTTTCGTCGGTATGTCGTCGGAAATTTTTTCCCTCGGTATGTCGCTGTTTTCTTGTAGTGACGAGTAGGTAGCTGTTGTGGTGAAGTTCTGGGTGATTCGAGAAACCACGCAAGTCATCTCACGAGGTCAAGGTATGAAATTGCGAACTTCATTTTATTTTTAGAAGTCTTCTTCATCGAGCTTCTGGTCAATGCATAGGTTAGTTTTGCAATTGACCTTTTGTGTGTTTTTAATAGAAGATTTCCCTAAAAGTCTTCGAACTTATCTTTTTTACATCTTCTATGTGAAAATGTTCCATTTTGGTAAGGTCTTGACTGTTATTCAAAAGATCCAACATGTTATTCTAAAGAAGTCTTCTCTGATAAACATGTTACTTTTAAATTTGACCGAAGTTGGTCAGAAATTTGACTTTTTGTAGAAGACTTCTATGGAAGCCTACCTAGAGAAAATTTCTACAGAAGTCTTCTGAAAGTCTTCCCTGAGTCTTCTCAATGCCGGAAGATGTCTGCGTGGGTTTCTTTTGCAATTGAAAAATAATAGTAAAACATTTAATATCAATGAGAAGACTTCTATAAGAAGACTTCTTTAGAAGTCTTCTTGAGTTTAATTCTGGGTTTTGGTCAAACTTTTGCCCGCGAGAGAAGACTTCTCGAAAAGTCATCCGACGGAAGACTTCTAAAGAAGTCTTCTCTCGAAATGTAAAATATAGTCAATTGCAAAAGTAACCCAGCAGACTTCTTGCGACATTGAGAAGACTTCCGGAAGATTTAGAGAAGACTTCTTTTGAAGTATTCTCCAGGTAGACTTCCCTAGAACTCTTCTAGAAAAATTTAAAATTCTGACTAACTTCGGTCAAATTCAAAAGTAACATATTTATCCGAGATGACTTCTAAAGAAGTATTCTCTGAGAATTTCGAAAAAATTTCAATTTCAAAAGTAAGCCAATATTTACAAAAGAAAACTTCCGAAGATGTCTTCTGTAGAGTAGACTTCTTAAGAAGTGTTCCTTTGTAAATTTACAATTGCAAAAATGACCTAAATAGAAGACTTCTTTTGAAGTCTACACAGAGTAGACATCTTTTGAAGTCTTCCGTGGATGACTTTAAAAGAAGTCTTCTACGTAAATCTTTATTAAATTTCAAATTTATCCAAAATTAAAATGAATTTTTAATATCTTCTTGCCAATTCATGTTTATTAGTCAATATTAGGACTACTGAGTCGAATTTATAACTTAATTGGTAATAATTATGAAGTTACAAACATTGTTGTTTAATAATGTTTCTAGCTAACGAAGAAGTCTTCTGTAACATGTTTGTGTTGTCTTCCTCATAAGATACAATTTTTAACTTCCATGAGATTTAAAATTTCAACTTTCGCTTAAAATTCAATTTTGATCTTTTGTGAATTTGACTAAGGCTTCTTGAGAAGTCTTCTCTCTTAGTTTTAGCTAATTTTACTAAGTTTTTGTGTTGTTGTGCTTTGTTATGTGTGGATAGAATGATTAAAATATTTTTTGGTATGTTGCATCAATAATTTTAATGATATCAAGTACTTTTGGCAAAACATGAACATATTTACCATTCTTTTGATTAACATCTCTTAAAGTTTACAAAATAATTCACAACTAAAATATTACACATACAAATCATAAAAAGACCATAGACAAAATTATTACACATCTAGATATTGTTCCTCAACATAGATAAGTTTGAACTCCACTTCACATCATCTCTTTGTACCACTCTAGGCAGAAGACATAGGAAGACTTTCTGAAGACTTCGTGGGAAGTCTTCTCGCATAAAATACATTAGAAGATTTTCCAAGAAATCTTCCGAGAGTCTTTCGAGAGTCTTCATAGAGTCTTCCGAGAGTCTTCCAAGAATTATCCCAGAAGTCTTCCAAAATCTGTCTCAGATCTGAAAAATCTGCATATTCAAAAGCATTCAAATGACTTCAAAATAGAGAAGACTTCAAAAATAAATTTTTAGATAATAAACAAAACAGTCACATTAGGTTGGATCTATAATTTTTTAGAATCTAATATATAAAACACACAAAATACATATCCAAAATTTATACCACTTTAGGCAGAAGACTTCGGAAGACTTCCTGAAGACTTCGGAAGACTTCCTGAAGACTTCGTGGGAAGTCTTCTAGTATAAAATGCATTAGAAGACTTTCTAATAAGGCTTCTGAGAGTCTTCTTTCTCAGATTCTTCTGAGAAGTCTTTTAAATTTTCTCAGATTTGGAAAAATCTGCAAATTCAAAAACATTCAAAAAGAATCTTCAGAGAAATCTTTCAAAGCCTTTCAGATCTGGAAAAACCTGCAAATTCAAAAACATTCAAATGACTTCAAAACAGAGAAAAACTTCAAAAATAAAAATTTTATGCTCACAAAATAAACAAAACAGTCACACTATGTTGAATCTATAGCTTTTTAGAATATAACATATAAACACACACATAAATTCATATCCAAAATATAGAGATCTACCTTTGAAAGAGTGAAAGATGAGAATCATGTAATGAAAAACCTGCAAAAAGAAGATAAATTAGTGAGAAGACATAAGAAAAAGTGAGAAATGAATATAAATTTTGGTGTTTTGATGTTCAAAGAGATTAGAGAGAGGTTGGAGAGTTTTAGAGTGAGAAACATTACATTTTGTTGCAGTCATTTGAGAGGAATAAAGAGAATGTGTAAAATTTTTTTATATATAGAGACAAAAATTCCAATTAGGTTAAATATTTTCGACCCAGAAGACTTCTGGAAGACTTATGTAAAACTCATGGAAGACTTTGATTTAGGCGGAAAACCAAAATTATTCCAAAATTTAGGCGGAAACCCTCAATTTTACTTAAATTTAAGCGGGATGTGTCAGAAGACTTCTTTTTAAGTTTTCTGTGAGTCTTCTAGACCCTAAAATCAAATAACTATGCAAAAAAAAAACTTTTTTAAACTTAAAAAAAATATAGGAAATGTTTAAATCAAATTATTAGATAGTTACTAAACATATATAAGTCAATTTGAAAAAGGAAAAAAATGAAGATAAGATTTCAAATCTAACCCTAAAGATACCAACAATACTATAACATATGTTACCATACTCTAAACCAATGACTCATGAACCAATCTATAATCACCCATCTATGTTGAAAATAATTCTATTTCAGATAAACTAAATTTACATCATTGAAAAATGTTTATTATTACATGATTTCAAATTTTAACCCATGAAAATATTTTTTATAAAAGATTTAAATTATTTTTAAGATCTAATCCATGAGAAAACTTTCTCTGGAAGACTCCTGGAACACTTATGGAAGACTTTCATTTAGGCGGGAAACCTAAATTATTCAAAAATTTAGGCGGAAACCATAAATTCTACTAAAATTTAGGCGGAATGTGTCTGAAGACTTCTTTTTAAGTCTTCTGTGAGTCTTCCAGACCCTAAAATCAATTAACTATTCAAAAAACACTTTCTTAAACTTAAAAAAAACTTAGAAATTGTTTAAATCAAGTTATTAGATAGTTATTAAATATATATGGGTCTATTTGAAAAAGAAAAAAAATAAAGGTAAAATTTCATAATCTTACCCTAGAGATACATACAATACTATAACATATGTTATCAAACCCTAAACCAATGACTCATGTGCCAATATACATTCACTCATCTATGTTGAAAATAATTCAATTTCAGATGAACTAAATTTACATCATTGAGAAATTTTTATTATTACATGATTTCAATTTTTTACCCATCAAAATACTTTTTATAAAATTATAAAATTATTTTTAAGATCTACTGAACGAAAAGACTTACAAAGAAGTCATCATAGAGAAGACTTACAAAGAAGTCTTCTCTAACGGAGGGTTATAATGGTAAAATTGAATACATGTTTTTTGTTTGTTCATAAGAGGACTGTTATAATTTCACTTGGCTTTTGGGTTACTTTTGCATTTGATTGAATTTGAGGTACACTTTTGTATTCAAAATCAAGTTTTGAATCATTTTTGGCAAAATAAGAATGCTAATTTTATTATAATCCAAGCTATATGAATTATATTAATACAGTATTAACTCTAGAAAAATCCTGTGAAAAATACTTTGATTAATATAATTAAATGACTTTGCATATAATAAATTAAATGAATTACCAGATAATATAATTTTAAATGACTTACGTTATAATAATGGTAATTCATCTTTTTGTATTAATAGATAAATTAAATAAACTTTTTTGATTAATATACGTTTAAATAACTTACCAAATAATTTTTATGTTTTAAAATATAAAATTATTTTAATCATTTGTAAAAGTGATAACGTGTATATGATATCACATTGTCACTGGAAAATGATTGGAATATTTTTAGAATTACATATTTGACTGTTTTGGATTCATTTGACATATTTTTTATACTAAATATATAGTAAATGAGTGAATTTAATTAATATTATTAATTTTAGATTAATTACTTTTCTAAAATCTATGATTTATTTTATTCACTACTAATATAAACATAATAAAAACCGTTTTTATAATTATTTCTATAGTATCATATGCATTTAAATGAGTGAATTTAATTAATATTATTAAGCTTAGATTAATTAGTTTTCTAAAATCTATGATTTATTTTATTCACTACTAATAAAAACTTAATAAAAACCGTTTTTATAATGGTTTCTATAGTATCATATGTATTTATATGTATCTTATGAATTTATATAATGTAATTTAGATATTTAATTATTTCTATAAACAAGTTATGTTAATTCATTTATATTTGAGATGCTTAATTGTATGTTTGGAAACATAGATTAGATTAGGTAATTTATGAATAGTTTTCTTTTGAAAAAATTAATTAAAAAATAAAAAATGAAAAATCATAACCCAATCAAATTATAACAATTAATTGGAGAGCTTTTCTATAAGCGACACGACAGCATAAATCATTAAAGTGACTTCTCAATTAATATATAAGAGGATTTTCTTTTTATTTTCGTGGAAACTTATACAAATTCAATCCCATGTATATTAACTGAGGATCATTTAAAAAGTTGTAACCTTAAGTTTGTACTAATTAAAAAGAGACGATGCTTAGGTGTCACTTAATTATGATGTCAATTTAACTTACGTGGCAGCTTAAGAATCAATCATTAAAGTTGCTTACGACGCCCCTATTTCTCTCCCAACTTTTCGAGATCGCGTTTTTGGGTGGAGCCATTCCGACCTGCGGCGAGCTTCGTCGGACAGTCAGGCCCGCTCCCACCCACCCCATCCTTCGGCGTCTGAGCTTACTGACGAAGTAGTTGGCGTCCGGTGACGTTTCAGTGGTGCTTCTCTTCTCCTTTTTCTGATACCATTTTTCGATCCATGGCGCGGCGGATCCCTAGGAGTGCCTCAGGGGTCCTGGCGGCTCGTTGGTCGAAGGTGTTGCTCTACGGCAAATACCAAAAATCAGTCATTGGGATTTCTAGGGTTTGTATCGATCTGTCGGGAGGGGCTCGTTTGACGGCGGATCTACCACGGAGAAGGCGGTTCTCCAGGTTCGTTTACTTTCCGACGTAGTTACTTCTTGACCGGTGAGTGTAGGAGGAGGATCATGTGATTGTTCGGACCTATGAGTGGTGGAGCATCTTCGCAGTTAATGTGGAGAGATAGGGAGTCGGTGTTCTTTGCGAATCCGACGTTATGTAGCCGCATGACCCCCTCCGAGACGGCGGTGCTTTGAAGGTACTCCGGCGACAGTTCTATCGGCTGGCATGGACACCCCGTCGTAGTGATGACCCGGATAACTGAATCTCCATGCCGTCGGTGTTCATTGGAAGTCGAGGCGTAGCCTCCTTCGTGTTCTTCCCCATGTTCCAAATCTTTTTGTTTGAAATCTGTTGTTTGTTGTGTTTCATCTACTTTTATGTAACCTAGCAGTCTCTGTTTCACCTGTGAGAAAGAGAAGAAGCCGAAGGGATACTGAAGATAAAAAGTTTAGAGAAAGAAGATTTTTCTAACCCAATAAATAATTCAGACGAAAACGCGTTTGTAAACTAAATATTTATCGTGTAAGTGGAGCCCACCAAAAGAAGAGAGAGAGAGAGAGTTTGATGACGTGTCAAAAAAGACTCTTATGATTAGACGATTTTTTATCCTACGTGGACAGCCTAACTGAGGCTTATATCCCATTTTATTACTTGTTTGATTTTAGGCCATTATCAGTCTTTAATGTTTTTCCAGCATAATGTTTGTTGAATTTTGTTTTGGTCATTGGCAACAACTTTAAAATAATTGAAGATGTGGTGAACTTTTTTTGTAAAAAACTTTCGGGTATCCAAAATCCATTCAAAGGCTCAGAATAATCTCCAAATGAGCGTTGCGGTCTACACATGGACTCACACTCCGAGGTTATTTAATAAAACGGTTTACACATGTTTAAAATCTAAAGCATAACTTCATATCCGCGTGGCTACACATGTTTACTGACGTGAAATTATGTCAAACTCGGGTCACTTAACTTACCAGAATTCGCCTACCACTACACCACCCACGTGTGCTTAGATTATGCTTTTTCATTTCAAAAGGATGAGATAAAACATGTGGACGCAGCTATAATGTTGTTCATAAGATAAAACTTCGAGCTACAAATTCCATTGACTCCAACTCCACAAAAAGATGGAAACACTACAAATTTATAAATATACATATTACTTTATTTAACCAAAATAACCTTAGATATTATAAAGTTGTTATCTGTATAGCATGTACTGTATATATATTAATAAATCAAATTATTATATAAATTAAGATTTAATAATCAGTTAAATTTGTTCAGGTAGATCTCAGAGAACGAATGCTAATTATAAAATCACTTAATTAGGATATCTATACTCTTAAAATCGTTAAGTCATCATGTGTTTTAGGTCAAGTACCGGCAACTATTGTTTCCTGCACATGGCAAATTTCTCATAATTGATTACGGTTTCTTAATTAATTCTTTTTTTTTTGGGGTAAAATGTTAAATTTTCTTAATTAATTCTCATCACTTGCATTCATCATTCTAGCTTTGCAGTCTAAAGGTAAAAGGTACTTCCAATGACGTTTTCACATTCTTATTTTCCCATTCACGTTTTTTCCTTACAGAAATGGAGATTGAAGAGTAATCATGTAGAGTATAATGTTATGAGTTAAATCCTTATGTCAATTATGTCTTTTTGTTATCTTAGAGCATGATTATTGGAGGGTTTTTAGGGTGTGGTTTTTAACGGAATATAAGAACCCGTCTCTTAACTTTTAACTAAAAAAAGCTAAGAACCGGTTCTTAAATAAGAGTTTTAAGAGCCGGCTCTTAACTTTTTTAGTTAAAAGTTAAGAGACGGGTTATTATATTCCGCTAAGAATTTCACTCTAAGAATCTCCAATAATCATGTTCTTGCGTTATAGGTCAACTAAGCAGTAATTACACATCTTCTCGATCACTGATATCAAGATATATATAGCCCAGATCAAAATACATAAGATGCCTTTTAATTTCTCATGTCTCGACACATGCACGATACTCTAAAGAGGAATAATAAACTTGAAATATAGGTAGAAAATATTGCAATTATCAAACGGGAAACTCCTTTATATTCCCTGTATATTAATCCTGGAGCATTATAACATATTTTCGTAGCCACTTGTCATCATGAGAATGATTCTTAGAATTGTTAGAAAAATAAGTTGGTCTATATAAACAGATACTATGTTTTTTATTAGACTAACTATCAAATTAATTAGTAGTGTATAAAATAATATTTTTTATTTTCTTAAATAAAATTTACGGAATTACCTAATATAGTTAACATATCTTTACTAATAAAGCAGAGTTTTCTCTCTCATTGGCGCATTTTGTTGACATACGATTGATTGGGTTGCTTTGAACCAATCACTTTTCTTTTAGGTTACAGGTGAGTATGTTCTTACTAAAGCAAGAAGAAGAAGACGGGATCAAAAACTCCTTCAATATCGACTAATGAAGCCAATGCTTCTGTAGGCGAAAGGCGTGAAAATCTTCTGACATTGAAAAATTGTTTTTTTTCTGTCGATTGATTTACCTTTTGTGTATAATAAGATTTCTTCATCTTCCTTCATCTTTTTGCTGCAACATGCCTAGAAAAGGTAAAGTACCCAAAAGGATTAACAAGGCTGTTAGGGAGAGGATTATATGCGAGCATTTGAATGAGCTTTTCATCGAATTAGCTAATTCTCTTGGTATATTTTCTATTGATTTTGAATGAACAAGTTGCGAGGCTGTAGCTGGTTACATTTTGAATAAGATGGTGCTAGCTTTAGTCTTAAGTCTTAACCATGAACGTTTTTTTCTTCTCAGAACTGAATCAGCAGAACAGTGGCAGAGTTTCGGTACTGTGTGAAGCTACTCAGTTCTTGAAGGACGTGTTTGGTCAGATTGAGTCCCTTATAAATGGGCACACTTGTCTCCTCTCTGATTCTAACTACGTAAGCCACTTTCTAATAAGCTATTAGACATTACAGGCAGATGATGATGCTTCAACAGTCGTTAGTTTTATATGTTTTGTCTCAATGGTTTTATTAGTTTTTTTGCGTGTAATGGAAACTGTGTAGGTAACCACAGAGACGAATGATCTCCAAGGAAGAAACATCAGTGCTCGAGACCGAGATATCTAGACTACAATCCGAGATAGAAGCAAGAGTGAATCAGTCCAACCCAGATTTGAACACCTCTCCTGCGCCTGAGTACCATCATCACTATCAAAAACATTATTATATTTTGTTTACTTTTCTTCACAATAGATTACACAATTTTCGAGTTAAGAATACTCTGTTTCATGCATGTGTAGCTTCAATTACAGTTACTCCACACAACAATGTTAAAAGGAATCCCAACTGTTACCGTTACAAAATAAAACCCCTACAGACACTCATTAGTCATAGCTTGTACTGGAACTGGATAACCTTCTCACAACACCAAGTTAAAGATAGGACAAAAAGTATGGACTTACTAATATTGTATACTCAGAAATCTTCAACAACCTACAGACACACATTTATTTATTCCCGAAACATTGACTCTATAGCACACTAAACACTACAAGCTTTATTTACAGAGATGTGCAGCAAGATACCATTTCTGCCCGCGTCGTACTCCGCTAATAACCAGCTGAACATGACCATTCTGTCAAGTGGGGTAAGAGAAGCATCAAACAAGCATACTTATTTTGATGTTGTGTCTGAACTGATTTCCAGTTTGTGTTTAAGTTAGATTTTATGTATATTTTGACTCATTTTGTAAACTGATATGTGCTTATTTAAAACATACATGCATAATAAACAATTTTAATCAGGATGAAGAAACGAGATTTGATTTTTTCATTTGGTTGTCGTTTTTATCCTTTGTTTCTGCAAAGCTTACTTGACGAGGTTTAGTGCATGTAGTTTAGTTTACAATTTGTCTTTTAATTCCAACGACTTTTTTTTTGTTACAAGGTTAAGACTTCGGCTTCACTTCATAAATCATTACGTGAGCCTAAAAGCAATATGCAAAATATGTAAAAACAAATATGTAATATTCAATACAAAGTATAACAAGACGTTTGACAAAAAAAAAAAGCTATAAGAACCCGGAAGATTTACTTGATAAAAATAGGTTTCAGTTGAACTTAAAATTTATGATCAAAAATCTATATTATATAAAAGTAACTAAAATAGCGTTCCAAAAAAATAACATATATATATAAGTAACAATTTTTTTATATTCTTAAGCTGTCAAGATTATATAAAGGGAATATAACAAACAAATTTATTATGTCAAACTCATTTCTAAAATTTGTTTTGACAAAAAAAAGCTATAAGAACCCGAAAGATTTACTTGATAAAAATAGGTTTCAGTTAAACTTAAAATTTATGATAAAAAAATCTATTTATATAAAAGTAACTAAAATAGCGTTAAAAAAAAGTATATATATATATATATATAAGTAACAATTTTTTTTTATATTCTTAAGCTGTCAAGATTATATAAAGGGAATATAATAAACAAACTTATAATGTCAAACTCATTTCTAAAATTTGTTTCACTATTATAGCAAACCATTGCTCTCCGCAACACCACGTTTATTGTTCAGATTACTCTATTTATATTTGATGTTCTCTTTAACCAAAAAATATATATTTGATGTTCTCATACCAATGAGTATTTTAACTAAGAATGAATTGATTGAATGGAATATGCAATCTTCTATGAAGGAGGTCATGCACATGACTCAAAGAGACATGATGCTCATGATATATATAAACAAGGGAGATTGATGGTTCCATTTATTTCTCTGAATATGAACCTCCGTCTTGGACCGAAAAGATCAAAGATCAAAGCTTCATTTCACCGCTTTACAATTCAATTTCAAAGCCGGACCTGAGTCCACCAGCAGTGTAAAGATCTCTATTTCTCAAAAAATCTATATATTAGTTTTTTTTTTAAAATGAGATATTACACAATAAAACATATTTTTTTATATAATTCCACATTATATTTATTTATATCATATTTAATATGTTAAAAATTTATTATACGATTGTAAGAAATATGGTACAAACATAATTCTTATTTGATTGTAAGAAGAATTTTGAATGGGGCCGGCTCTCGGCTGAACTACATCCAAAAAATATGTAACCCCACATATCACGCTCATTACCGCCGTCAAACAACAACCGTAACCAAAACACCACCACTCAAAACACAACATAACACATCTCTCATTAGTATGGCAAAGATCACAACAATATCATAAGCCATATGACCAATAACCAAAGCAACAACCTGCGCGAAGCGCGGACAAACCACTAGTATATGATAATTAATGATTATGAATAATACATATTTGATAACAATTTTTCTAACCTCTTTTTTTTTGTTTAATTTTATACTATTAAAAAAATTAAACAATCACATTAAGCATATAATAAAAATTTTAGATTTTTTTTATATGTTATACTAGGGGTTCTCCCGCCCGTAGGGCGGGGTTAATTACTTTACATTTAATATTTTTTGTAAAATTTGGTGCAACTTGATTTGTAAAAGATCATGGTCTTCATTTTGTCACCAGCTTGTTCTATGTAACTGTTTTATTTATTTGGGAGTTTTGTAATGAACCGTGATATGAATGTCATCAACCACATCAAATCTTTAATCGCAGAGGAGTGGATGATTGGAGTAATTTCGACGGTTTCAGAAAGGCGGTGGTAGCTATTTTGGAGGGAGAGTTTCGACCATAGAGGAGAGGTCGAAAACATTTTAGCTTTTAAGCAATGGGCTATTGCCCTAATTTAAACGGACAACAATATAAACATTTGTAATGGGCCAACGAAAAAGCATAAGTTCATTTTGTTCCCTAAAATCGAAAGATTGCCGAAAGTGTTAAAAAGCAGGAGTACACGTGTCATCTTCCCCTCCTCAGTCCTTGGTGGTGTGGACACTTTAAAGGAGAGACAAAAGCCTCCTTTATTTATATAGATAGATTTAAACTTTTTAAAAACGGCTATAAATTACTAAAAATAGTAAAAGTTTCACAATGAAAATTTTGTGATTCAAAGGTTTAACTTTCTTTTGTTCAAGCAAGATACAAATGATATCGTAGGAGTGGGCGTTCAGATACACGTTCGGGTTCGTATCGGGTATTTCAGTATAAATGTATAGAACTCATTCGGGTATTTCTACATTTCGAGTCGGGTTCGGGTATGTTATGTTCAAGTTCAGATATTTTGGATTGGGTTCAGATATTTAAAATTTGAAGAAAAAATAAACAAATTATTCATTTTTAAGTTTTTTGTATTTAAAATATATTTTAACTTAACTGGTTTTCTAATTTTTAAAAGAATAAACTATTAATAGGTTAGAAAGACACAAATTAGTTGTTGTTCTGAAATTTTAGATGCAATTTTTGTTAATGCAAGAAACAAGAGCTTGATATGTATTTTAAGTGAGTAGCAAATGATTTTGTCCATAATTATATGTATATTGTCTAAGTTTGAGCAATAAGCATCATTAATATAAATATTTTGAATAGAATGAGAGAAGTAAACTAGAAATATAGGGTTAAGTATACTTATGTTTGGTTATTTTTGGATATCCATTCGTGTTCGGATATTATCCGTTCGGATTCAGATATTACCTGAACTGGTGAAGTAAGTAATTTGTTTTGTTGTTCTTGAATTAGATGATTTTTAGATCGAGCTGGTGAATATATTGTAGACATACATTTATATTTTGAGTCTGCACTTATATTATATAACAATTTGATATATTCGATTTGAACACTAACCTGTTAATATAGTTTCCCGATGATTGTTTTTCAAAATATGATTCTTAGATATGTATCTAGAGTGAAACTAATTTTTACAAATGTCTATTTTTTTTTTAAAATTGACACTTAAGTAATTCACCGAATTCATAAAAGAGGTTAAAAAAGAAACTTAACTCATATCAATGAAACAAAGACGGGAACGAAAACACAATTTTATAGAGACAGAAAATAAAATCACTTATGGAGAGTCAATGGTAAAAAAATTGAGAGCAGAAAACATAATCCCCTTTCGTCATTATACAATCAATGTTATTTATTTGGATTTGATGATTTGTGTCAGCCGCCAACTTAATTTCTTTTTGTGCATATGAAGTCTTAAAAATAATTAAAATGAGATGTAATACGTTAACTATTCAACAACGATGATATATTTAATAGACCATCATTTGTATTCGTCATTTTATAATCGATAAAAATTGTAGAGTTGTAAGATGTTAAAATTATTTAATAAATAAACATTATTATAAAAACTTATGGGCATGCGCGAGTTATCATCTAGTAAGAAAAATAAAAGAGGCATCAATATGTTTGTATTCATTAATGAAACATCCGTGATCAATGAATATAAAACAAACTACGCACCATCCATCTAAAGTATAATACTGCCATGAAAGGGTAGAATAGGATTCCCCATTGTGAGTCACGACGTATTGTAACCATTATTTTGTGATGTACTGGTGTATGGCTCTATTGGTGATATATCTTCGAAATTAAAAACCAAAAAGAATTAAGAAAAAATCGAGATAAGAAAATTAATTAAAAGAAAGCAAGGAACACAGGATTTTAGGATTTCACATATTTTTTTTTATTTTTTTCATTGATTAAAAAAAAGTATTCACACCAATTATATTCAACACCAAAAAATATATAATATTTTTTAATAACCCAAAAATTATTATAAATAATCAATATGCAACATAAACCAAACAACCCTCAATTCATCTAGATTCTCAAAATAAGTAGATTTTGAAAGTCTTCTATAAGTATCTCCAAATCTATAAGTTGACATTAGTATCATGGAGACATCCGCACTTTTTGAAGATTTATCTTTGTGAAATTTTGCTTTGGTAGTAGATTTTATGTAAGAGTGCTGACAAATAAATTATTAAAAAGCAATTTATAAAAATCAGACAAGAAGAAACTAGAGCAAAATAACTCTTTACTAGTTAGCTGAATGATCGTGGAACTTGATTAATAAATGTAATGGCCGATTAAAAAAGAGAATGTTAATTAATATTCAATATGTCGTTTTCTGTTACAAATGATATGTATAATATAAAATACATGTGACCAAAGGTTTATAGCATAATGATGTATCATAATGTCGCTGCCGTTTCATAACTTGAACCCAAATCTGATAGTTTGTAATCTTGTAGAAGACAAGAAGGTAAAACTAAAAATACAGGAAAATACATGTATACGCTATTCTATTTGACAAGAGTATATAAAATCAGAGCCGGTCCGACATTTACAGTTTTTTTGTGTGCTGTACGCTCCAAAATTTTGTGTCATTATTTATGTAATCTTTTTTTGTAGTGTCTTATATACAGCTTAAATTATCATTTAAAATTATGATATCCTAAGCGGTTCGTTCATTTGCCTATGTTCCCTACAGGACCTTGTATAGAATACAAGTGATGTTTTGGTCTATATCAATACGTACTAAAATCTTTTTTTACTTTAATGATGACATTTGAAGTCGTTTACCATTAACACTCAAGAAACTATATAGTATAAAACAGGGGGTATTTAAGATATCAAAAGCATACTATAATATTAAGAAAACACTTTGTACTCATGCCAACAGAGCCTTTATTACAAACACTCATAACAAGGATGCTTTTAATACATAGAGACAAAGACGGAACAAAGCACAATCAAACAACGTAACCCCACTAATAGATTTTTTTTCATATCTCACTTTGGACATATATTAAAATCAGACAAAAGAAACGGCCCCATTTGTAATTTCGAGGTTTTCTGGACCACATTTCTAATACAGTAACGCATCCGAAGATGCCATGAGAGGCTGGTTCATACAAAACATGTTCATATTCATCTGGTTCACGAGAAAATCATCAGGCTCTGGACCAGTCAGGGGGTTCGGACGAATCCCGTTGGTGCTCTGGAGGAACTCGATGATGCCGTTGAGAGATTCGAGCCTGTGGCTGAGTTCATCAAGCTGAGCTTTGAGAACAGAGTTCTCTGCCTCGACGGCTAAGTAGTGCTGCGTCGTGATGCTGACACTTGTCAAGATCTCGTTGTTCTGTTCTTTAAGCTGGTTAACCTGAGCCGTTAGATCGTCGAGGAGCTTCTGTTTCTTCATCCTCGATCTCCTCGCTGATTCACGGTTCGAGAGCATCCTCTTCCTCTTCCTCTGCTCCATGAGACTCTCGTCCGATCCCGACGACGACGGATCCATTTGGTAAACACACAAACAAACAAACAAACAAACAAACAAGCAAACAAACGAAAAAACCCTTCTTCTTTACGGGAACAGAGATGAAGCAGGACAGGACCCAGATCGATGACGTAATGAACAAGAAACAAAAGAAAGACTTTAAAAACTAGGGTTTTGATTACGAGTAATATAATATATAATGGAAGAATAAAGCTGAAGATTAGTTATTATGAGAAACTAAGAGACGTAGTAAAGCCAGTAAAGGAAGACAACAGAGAAAGATTGAACGAGGTGGGTCCTGCGCCTGATTGTGGAGTTTAGCATAAACCCAGAGAGGAAGATCTCACAGAGTATGATCGGAGACATGTGTCTCAGTGACCAAGAACTGCTGGTTAAGCATCAATGGTTTTGTTCTAATGTGTTTTGATAAATTAATCTCACAAAAGCTGAGATCTTTTTTTTTTTTTTTTTTTTTTTTTTTAAAGCTGAGATCTTAGAAGAACTAAACAAGGAGAAGAACAAGAAGAAGGAAGGAGAAATCTTTGAACGAGGGAGAAGAGAGAAGGGGAGGTCTGAATGGTTTAAGGTAATAGAATTTATAGAAGAAAATTCAAGAAAAGGTTTGAGGGTTTGTGCAACTTGACGAGAAGTGATACATTTTGGAATCTATTCGGGTGAAGAAGATTCTTTATTAAGCCTTTTAAAAATAGATTATTTATTTATTTTATTTTATTTTTCTTACTTCTTTTCAGTGACATTTTTTTCCCTGCCCTTTGATAAAGGTTTAGCAAAGGAGTATCTAAATAAATCGGCAAATCTCCTAGAAAATTAACTAATGGCATTTAAATCTTTTTGTATTACTCCTAAAACATATCAAATCACATCTAATAAGTAATAACACATCCGAATCTTATGTACTTTGAATAAATGTAATAGACATACAATATTATTAAACTTTATCAACTCATGTACTATGTAATTTACTCTATTAACCGATAGAGGTTTATAATAACTGGTTTAATATAGGTTAGTATACATAATTAGAGACCATGTAATTTTATAAATATGTAATAAAATCTATATCTTTTACTAACTGATATCAGTTTATAATAACCAGTTCATAATCGGTTATTATACATAATTAGATACCATATGATTTTTTAAACCGTATAAAATAACTTTTACTATGAAAATAGTTAGATATTCTATGAAGGTATAAGAGTTGGTATTTCGATCAACCAACTTAGAATGGGATTTATTCATATTGATGAAATATCAATATTGGAAAACATAAGCATTTTAGTGACAAAAAAAAGGAAAACATAAGCATTTTTAAAATATAAATATAAATAGAATATTCCAATAATATTATACCAAATATGGGTAAAATATAAATATTGTATTTAAAGATATAAAGCTTGTAGAAATGTTCGGAAATCCAATGGAAAATGTACTGAAATTGTTCTGAGTTGGGTTTGAAGCTATTGTTCTTTGAAAGGTGTTTGTTGGATTTGTAGATGTTAGACCAAAAGGGTTTGTGGGAGCCTAATAGAACACATTAGATTGACCAGCATGAAGTTTTCCATCTAAAAGTTGAACTAGAAAATAAGATACAAGCATCTAACTTAGACAAATGGATTTTGTTATGTGTACCTTTATCTTCTCGCTGGAAGTCTTCCCACTTAATCTCTTCATGACATTTATCCTTGTGGCATATATATACTGTAACTTTCTAGGGGTATCAGTGCTTGACTCTATCTCTTGTGTAGATGCATAAGGCATGAACCTACTACCGCATTGTTGATTCCCAAACGTTGAAGTCAAAGCTTGAGAATTTGCAAAAAAAAACATGTGCCAGCGTCTGAGAGAACACACTATATTGATTAACATGAAATCCACCCTTAAAAATTGAACAAGAAAATCAATATTTTGAAAAATAAGATACAAACAAATGGATTACATATTAACTTTCTCTTAGCTAAGAAATTGGTGAATGTATTTTAATGTTTGATCACTACAAAAGTCATTTTATAAATTGACAAATAAGTATTATTCTTTATGTAAAACCTGTTTTTTTTCCCCCAAAAAACTATGGTAGAACATTTTGTAATGTCTACATGGTGGACATGGTAGAACATTTTGTAATGTCTACATGATGGACATGGGACCTCTAACGGAAGAATCAAACAATTTATCTCCATTCCGAAGCTTACTAAGTGTAGAATGTTTGACTGTGTTTAACATTAATTTTGTTCTCTTATATAATAAGTTTTAATTTACATTTCTTTATTTAAACTTTATTGAATATGACTTGCTTATAATATAATTTTAAAACATATGAAAAGACATTCTTGTTAAATAATTTTTTTTTAATATGGCCTTATATTTGAAGATAAAAAACTGAAATTCATTTTTTTAAATGAAAACTTAGATAATTTAAAAAATAATTAGATTGGTAAATACAATGTTAAAATAAAGTAATTCGAAAAACCTAAAAAAACCCGAAAAAACTTTATAATTCTATTAAAGTCGGAATTTATAATATAATCTCTATATATTTTTAGGTTGGATTGGACTCAAATATTTATAGGCTATGCGAATTTTTGGTCGTGCTAACCCAATTGACATCCCTTTATATAAAGTGGTTAGACTCCAGTGCTTTAAACATTATTTCGGTATAAATGAAAGTTTTCCATATAAAGTTCGATTTTATTTGAGTTTTTAGAAAACCAAATTAAACATATTGAACTTTCAAAATTTATAAACATGTAGATACCTTAAAGACAGAAAGTTCACACAAAAATAAAATACATAGTTAAACTTGCCTAATTGAAAGAAGAAAATACTTGCCTAAGTGATGTCAAAAAGAAGAAGTTAAACTTGCCTAAATTTATTTCTTAACAGTGATTTCTTAGAAGGAAAGAAAATTAAAAAAATACAGAATCTTTTTCAAGAAGAATGCAGTTGAATACCTTTCCTCTTTTCTTTTTTGTATCAGTTAAAGTGAAATTTTAGTTGATGTAAAAGCATAACTTAGTTATTTGTTAAAATTTCTTTAGTAAATCACATATTCATGTAACGACAAAAAGAAAGGAAAATTGATAATATTCTTAGTATGTACTATATTTTTTAAAGCCCATTGAAGCCAGAATCTGTTTAGAAATCTATGAACCATTAATTTAAAAAATCAAACACCACCACCAACACTGAGTAAAATAACAAAAATATAAAATAAACAAATGAAAAGCCTGAAATAAAGATTTTAAAAAATATTAGAAACACAAAGGAATCTATGCTGAGTGAAAATGGGAAGAACATGTGTAAGTAGGCAGCGGAAGAAGAAAAAGTGAGAGGGACATGTGAGGTTGGAAGAGAAGTCTCCAGGATCAAACACAGCTGTTTATTTTCTTTTCTTTTATTCTCGAGTTTTAAGAAAAATATACGTATTATATAGTTCTTCAGATGCCTTAGTGTTTTGAAGGATGGCATGTTCCCGATATTTTATAACGTGAAACAAACTACTTTGTGTTGGAGAATAACATTAGGAGTGAAAATTACATACTTGTACAATAGTGATTTAGTATATGATAATTAGTATATATTTCCACCGTCTTAATCATAAATGAGAAACTACCTCACAAAATTAGTGAGTAGAGTTTTGTAAAGTTGTCTAACAAAAAAAAATCGGTTTTACGATCAAATCATTACCCTCACTTTACTTTAGAAAAATATCTTGGGAAACTGTGGAGGAGATCCACTGACCCAGCCCACTTCCCAAAAACGATGCATGAAATTCACCAAAATAGATTCACTCAACATGCTTTTTAGTTTACAACAGTAACATATAAATAAATTAAAATATTTATCTACACCATAAATCGAATCAGGGGAATCTTTAAAAAATCAGGGATACTTAAAAACTCTGATTAGATTTTGAAATAAGGTATCTAAAACTGAAACTTTTATCATTGGTAATGATGTAACTCCAGTTTTGACATTCGTCAAGAAAACATAAGAAATCATCTAAGGAAGTATATGTGCGTCCATTTATTAGACGTTCACGGTTCACTTGATTGAATATTTTGGTCTCAAAATACAATTATTATTTTTCACATTGGTTACTGACCATAGTAGAAGATCTTTTGGCTTTTGAAGGTAACAAATGGTCTGAAGCATTCATGTGATCCTTTGTGTGTGTGTTCTCTAACTCCTTTGTGAATTTCGTTATCTCTAACAACCAGAATCCCCAATAAATCATGTATAAAGCCTGGTGATAGCTACAAAGCTAATCTAATCGACACGTGTAGTCGTCTATCTCCTTTTAGTGTTTCACTAAAAATCAAGTTCGCTTGGCAACAAATTAACAAACTTAGATTTCAGATATCTAATTTCATATATTTATATCGACGGGTCATGGTGCTTTTTTTTTTTTTTTTTTAACTCAACATCAACTTTATATTCACCAAAGAAGGGTACAAAGCTTTTACACCACACAAGTGTTTAAAACCTCACTTACAAACAAAGAGATTTAGTAACATCTAAGATCACTACTTGGATTCTACCCTACCAAATGCAATTCTTTGTTGTAATTTTCCCTAGTGAACACAAACTCCTTCCAAGACACAGAAGAAGCCGGTTCTTAAACCACCTAATTAGACCCCACGAGACGAGAGCTTTATGCCCCTTAGATGACAAGCACTATCCAAGGACCAATATTGAACCATAGCATTGATCTCTATATGATAAGATTGGGGCACATGAACAACACTCCTCATCTTTCGATGCATTCCTAGAATAGATGTGTCACCACCGGTTTGAAAAACTCCGCTCCTAAGCCAAAAAATGGAACAGTTCCGTACTGACAGGCTGGTCGTATAAATATTACCTTGAAGCTTTCTTTGATGTAATAAAAAGTATATTGTTGGAAGAAAATATGATCCGTAGTTATCATGGAAGGTACATACAATCTTTGAGTGGGGACTACCAAAAGAGACAATGAAAGAGAGAGGACCAAAGGAAGTAATGAAGGCAAATGCAAAAAAGGGTTTTTTCAAAAAAAATGCAAAAAAGGAAAACAAAAATCAAATTTGTGTTCTATCTTTTGAAATCACATGACTAAACGGCAAACCCTACATTATTTTTTTTTGTAAATAATCAGGTGAAGGCATGGTGAGTGCCCTTCAGAATAAAGGCATGGTGAGCATCATCTCGGCTAAGCAAGGACATTGGCAAACAAGTCAGAAACAAAATCACATCAATTCAGGCCATGGGAAGTATCGTTATACGGATACCATGGCGATGTGGTTTTCTTCAAGATAAGTTTCAAGATTTTCATATATATGTATCAAGAAGATTAGGCCTTACTTAAGAGCATTCCAAACAAAGTCTCATTCATTGTACAAACGTTTTTGATTTGAAATCTATACTAATAAAGTTGACTAGAAAGGCTCCACAATGCGCACCTCAGCGAACGCTATTCCAAAATGTGACACGTGGCATTGTGTCCTCACTATTTGTTTCTGAAAAATGGATTGTCTACTTACGAAAGCTTCATGTTGCATTTGATTTATTTGTTTGGGCCTATCATTATTCCAGAATCTCGACCCGAAAGTCTTTCTTCTTCGATCATGTATGGTTGGAACAAATTAGCCAACAAAGACGGTTGGTTTACATAATGCCTTCCCCCTGAATTCAGTCGACCACTATAATAATCTCATTAACATCGTTATCATCACCACCTCCACTCTTTCGCATTCATTAGGTCACTCACACTACCATGGAAACGTCTGAAAACTACACCTATAACTATAAATACCATAGTTGGATTCACTAAAAATCACAAATCTCATCAAATCATTTCACATTCTCTCTTCTTATCAATAAAAACAAAATTCCACATTCTCTCTCTGCAGTTCAGCTATCTTCAATGGCCACATTGACCTACTTCTAACTGAATTGAAAGCCGAACGTTGTCTTAAACCAGTCGAGTTGCTATTGCTCCTGTTGGAGAGGCTTGAAATGCGAAGAAAGAAGGTGAATTCATGGGTGTCGACATGCTCTTGGTAGACGAAAGGTAAACGCAAAGAAGGTGAGATGGATGGTTGATAATTTCACGAGGCTCTCTCGTAATTCGCGGATCATGGACCATGGCAAGTATGAAGTATCACATGCAATAACATCAACCCCATAAAATTCTTTCCACAACACGCCCAGATATCACAATATAACATTCACTCTCAAAATGAGGGTACAACACACAAAAAACACAATCACATAAAATTGCTTAAAACATATTTACAATGGGGGTAAGTTTCGTGCTTCTCAACACACACTATTTCTATAACAATATTACACAACAAATAAAAAATTATAATAAAAAAATGTGCAAACAAAAAATGATAAAATATGTGACACCACTTATGTTTCAACTATGCGTGCATATAAATTAAGAACCGAAAACCGAATTGAAGCCAACAAAAAAAGACAATCCAAAACTAAACAGAAATTCACAAACAATCGAACGGTTTATATATTTTTGAAGCTGAAAAATCGAAACCGTATCATAGAACCAAATAAGAACCTAAAATAGTAGTTCTATTTAGTTATAAAAATTACCAAAAAATAAAATATTATTTATAAGCCAAATACCCGAAAATATGAAGAAAAAAATATGTGCCACCACTGAACATGTGCAACAAATAAATACAATAAAAAAATGTGCACACAAAAAATAACAAAACATACGCTATCACTATGGTTTCAACTATGCATCGGCATATTAATTAAGAAGAAAAATCTGAATCGAAGCCGACAAAAAATGAATCTGAAACTGAACAGACTTCACAAACAACCTAGCGGTTCATATATTTCTGAAACTGGAAAACTAAAACCGTGTTAGAACCGAACAGAGAACCGAATGAGTACTTAAAATATAAATTATATTTAGTTTTAAAATTACCAAAAAATAATATTACTACAATATGAAATACCCTAATATTTATTTATCCAAAATATTTAAAATTATTTAAGTTATCCGAAATAACAGAATTATCCAAATAGTTTTTGTTTCAATATTAAAATTTATCTGGATTATCCGATATTAAATTTCAAAACTGAAAAGAACTGATTTTTACGCGAATTATCCAAAATTAACCAAAAATGAAAACCGAATTGGAACCAAAAGCTTATTGGATATTAGTTGGTTCTTGCGATTGGTACCCGAACTAAACCAAAGGTCAAAATAACCAAACCAAAACTAAAGAAAGTTTCATAAATAATTCAATGGTTCATATATTTCTAGAACCGAAAAAAACAAAAAACCGAGAAAACCAAACAAGAACTGAAAATTCATGTATAGTTTCAATTGCTTGGGACCAATTCAGCTCATATCTAAAAAGACAAAAATTATACTTAATGATAAATTGTATATACAGTAGAAGTGTTAAAAAAAATAAACAACAAAATTATAAAATAACTAAACCAATAAGTATATACAAACAGAATTTATGTTTAACCAAATATACTACATCCCGCGTGAAGCGCGATACCACTAGTAATTTTATATTTTTAAAAAATCAGGTAACAATCCAAAGCTCCATCATTTCAATTCACAGATGTTAATACAAACGGTTACTATAATACATATACAATCAAACGTAGGTTATCATGTAACTCGTGGATAAAAAAACAAATACTTTATAGAGAAACTGAAAAACACACACACAAACAATGTGACAAGCAAAAAGCACAAATAGTATTCCACTTCAAATAATTGTACAAGTTAACATGAATACATTCCTCAACTGAAAAAAAAAAATCACAAACAAACTCTCTCTGATTCAGCTTCTTGTTTCATGATCTCATCTCCTTTCGTTTTGCACATTCAGAAGCCGAAAAACTGGAAAAAAGTAACACTATAATTATGAATAGAAACAATTGTTTTTTAAAAAAGCTATAGAAACAATTGTGTGAAGTTAAATGATAGATATTTATGATTTTTTTTGTCCTTACCAGCAGCTTCTTCTTTTTCTTTTTCTCAATGTATGCCAAAATCTCCTTCTGGCTCACAAGGGCCTCCTCCAAAGCCTAAACCGAAAAGAACCCAAATTCAATTATTGATTAATAGGTTAAGACTTAAGAGTCAGATTTAGTTATATTGTGGGATATTATGATTGTGTTACCTTTTTGGTCTCAGTCAATTCTTGCTCAAGCACTTGAACACGGTTAAGCGCAGCCTGAAGTTTCTCCTCCTTTTCAGAATCGACATTAGCCGGTTTCAAATCAAGGAACATGCACTTGTCTTCCAGCTCAGCCATGCGTTTCACCATCAACATATACTCAGAGCTTGAGACTGGTGCTGCAAATTGAGCTTTGTTTTGCTTAGACATAGATTCCTCATAACAAACTGAGTTTCCATATAAAGCAGCCTCAGTGAGTTTGCGTGGAACGTCTTTTGATAGTCTAACCATTGCAACAATTCCCATCACAAAGGCCATGACCCCTCCCACAAGTAACCCATCCCTTTTCTTCGGTGCCCCCTTCCTCACGTAACCCTCTAGCCCTACAGGAACTTTAATTATAGTGCGTGTAGATGAAACATTTTTTTCCTTCAAATTAAGCTAAATATGAGAGGTGGTATACCTTTAGAGACTTTAAAGCTTTCGGATTTCTGAGTCTTTACAGGCCATGCCGTATCCATAGACTTGTCAATGGTTGCAATTTGCTTCTCATATTCATCCCTTTTCTTATTGTTTCTCTCAAGACTCTGCGGTGTTAATGGAGAATCTCGGTGAAAGCTTACCCTCGAGTATTTTATCTTATTTGAAATGTATTGTTGTTCTGTAACTTACTTCCGGAACTGAAGTTGATCTTCCTTGGTCAACATGCTTGTGTTCATCTTCTGAAATTGGTGAGCATTTTGCTTCCTTGTTTATAGCCATCTGCTTCCATTTTAAAAATGTTTTTATACATATATTTTGATTGTAGAAGTGGTTTAAATCAAGGTGTAGCAGTAAAATAAAATGTTCGTTGGATTAATTTTTACGATTAGGAAAACCGCTTTTGTAGATAAGGAAATTTTCATAAAGGTAAAAGAAATATTAGTTGTTTTTTGGGTATAAATTCGGATATAAGAGGTTGTAAATTATTCATTCACACAATCAATATATAAACCGTAAATCAGGTTTTTGACTCAATCCATTCTCTAAATTCTTTTGTTATCCTCGAGTTTGAATAGTATTTGTTTACAACAATATCAGATTCAAGAACATAGTTAAACTGAATTTAATTTAGTGTCTAACTAAGGAGTATGTATGTAGATTGTTAATTACCTTGAGAACTTCAGGATCATTCCATGGACCTTTGTCCGAGCGCATGCAACCTCCTTTGTCTTCACAAGTGCAAGCGCCTCCAAAGAACTCTGGCAACTCACTTTTTTGCAAATACCAAAAATATCTAATGAACATTCAAGTTTCGATAGCGAAGCAGCACTTACTTTTAATGATTCCAGTAACGTGTGATCTTACCTAGCATCGATGACTTCAAGCAGTTTGCTATGATATTTGTTCCCAAGAACATGAATCTTTGCCGTAGTCTTGGGATCAAGAAACGACTTAACTGTGCTCCACAATAGCCGGAACCCGGAACCCGCATTGATGATAAACATTCGGTTCAACGTCTACAAAGAAATCCAAAACTCAAAAATATTAAGACCTTGATTTGTTTACGTTTGTTTTTGTTTTTACATTTAGTATTAATTTAAAATAAAAAAGGATTTACAACTTGAAAAAAATAATAAAAAATATAGGTTTCAAATTGCGAAAGCTCTTTTGTATATATGTTCACATACATATAAATTATACATTATATACCTCAGGATAATTTTCATTGTCAATCTTGCAAAGCCTTTGAAGAAGCTCTCTCGCGGACTTGCTGAAGTTTTTAAGACCCTAATCACTCGGAAAAGCATACATGTAGATTTAGACAATCAAGAAACTTACCCTTTTTTATTCAAAGACATGAAGGATAGATTTATCGAATATACATACCACGCCTTGGACATCAAGGATTGTTGTGCTCTGATCAATGTGCTTATTGGCAGCGACAGAACAAGCAGGGAACTTGATCTTGAAAGTTTTCTCGAACTCTTTAACATGATATTTCACGTAACGGTCCATCGTTGTTACTTGAAGCAACTTGTTAGCATCGATTTGACCTAACCTCTCAATGTAAACCGGCCTGCCTTCTTTGTCGACTCCATGATAGCCTTGAGGGTAATGCTTCATGACATCATCGATCTCTTCGAACTCAAAATCCTTCATTATAATTAGAAACATATATTATAGAATGTTTTTTTTTGCTAACCGATACATTATAGAACTTGTTTGTTAACCAACATGAGATGAGAGTTGGTCCAAAATGCTCCTAGATTTTAGCAAAGAGATTCACCTCAATGATTGTGTCAGCGCCAAAATCTTTTCTCCATTGAATCATGTCAGCCCACATTTGCTTAGCTTTCTCAATGTCAAACTTTCTTGCCCTCAGGAATCTGTTTGTGTTCAACATAAAAAATTTAGTATTCTGGATGAAATTTCATGTTTCTGAAATTATGACAAAAGATCAAATAAGATTGATCATGAACCACTAAATCAATTTTTAATAGAAGATTTACTAACTCATTCTTTTCATATGCTATCTGATTTAGAAGTTTGTTTGTAATATGCATCAAAGATTTTATTTTTCTTAAATTATAAGACATCTAAAGTCGTAACTGGGGGCATTTTGGACCAACTCTCATCGTGTTGATATAATCAACGAGATGAACTTAATGTTATCACCTAATAATTAGGTCTAGAATGCAATAATAGTCTTTATGATTTGGTCACGTAATTGGCTAGAAATTAAAAGAGATCAAATGGTAATAAAAAGAAGAAAAAAGTATATACCGAAGCATCATATGGAGATCATCGAGTTTGGAAGGCAAGAGCTCGTCAAGGACAAGAGCTTGACGAAAAGCATCAAGAGCTTGAAGATCTTCTGCATCGATGTCGTCCTCAATTGGTACGGACATGACTCTGCTAGTGCTTCTTCGACCCTTTTTCTTGAATGAGTTTTTGAATCTGTTCGATGCGCTTATGGCTTTCTTCTTCAGTGAACACATCTTTACGATCTTCCTCTCCTCCTCCGACATCTCTATTTCTAATATTACCACGTTCAGTTTGCATTAGTCTTAAGAAAGAATTACAGGAATTATGGCATAACATGAAATAACGACTAACCAGATTTGGTCTCAGCCATGGATAGATGAGCTTTAAAGCACTCTGTTGCACACGGCAATTGATTACCTACCAATAAAATGTTGTCAGTTTCATTGAAAAGGAAGTTTAGATCAAATTGTCTTGAGAATTGTTAAATGAATTAAAAGAGTCAAGATGAGTTATAAAAAAGGTGTTTTAGAATCCAAAAGTTGAGAAACCTAAAGAGATGAATTGAGAGAGGTTGATTTTTTACCTTATTCGACAAGAGTGTTTGAGGAGGGGTAAGGGAGGTTGTAGATAATGGAGAGGCTCATTTGAACTACTTCATAATCATAACATGCTGACAACTCTTTTGGTTCTGATTCTATCAATCTACATATTGATATGGTCCTAGGCTTTCTGAATAATATCTATATACTTTAAAGAAAAATCTAACTCTCTAAAAAAATATAATCATAGAGTAGCAAACCAATTAAATTAATTAAATATGAAGATAAATAAATTAATTAAATATGGTAGATAAGAGAGACAAGCATGTCTTTGTAATAGAAGAGGTGCAGCCCACTACTTGAACATTGTTTCAACGTTAAAAAACTCTTGATGTCAACCAAAGTATCTCATGTTATTAGTTCTTTATTTATTTTTGTAGTGGTCTCTAGCGTTGTAAGATTATTCATCAAATGAAATATATACACTGGATTTGGTTTACATGAAACAATATCAACACCAAACAAAATTGTGTTCTAAGAAGAAGGATTAATTAAGAGAATCTTTTTTATTTAAAAGAAATGATGGCAAATACACATACAAATAGTTTCATATTTGTAAATAATATACCCCATGATCACATTGTGACGGTGCTGGTCGCATAGTTGTTTCTTTGTTCAAATATATCATTCACAGTTATAAGTTTAGAGAAAGCGGTCTCATTGTACCACAAGCCAAAGTTTGTAGTAAGTAGTAATAATATTTTAACATTTACCCCAAAAATATGTAGTATTAATAATCCCGTTGTTAGCAATAAACATGCCTAATTCTATTCCGATTTAGGCCCCATTTGGCCCAATATATTAATCTGTCAGATACATTGATATGATCGATCGAGGCTCCGATTGGGTGACATGGTTAATTAGAGTTGAATATATAAGTTGATGTAGGTCGCAGTAAAATTTATGTGGTAAAAACTATAGATTTATATAGTGAGTTCGCTGTAAAAATATGAGTTAAAGATTATTGATTGATAACGTTTTTGATGTATAAGTTGCAGTATATATTATTATTATTTTTAAATTAAATTAAAAAATATACTTTGTATATATTCTAACAAAATACCTTTATATTTACATATATATATATATATTAGTTACCAAATATAATTAAGAATTGAAATAAGTAATTAAAGTTAAAATAGTTTGTTTTATAAATATTTTTGAGTAATAAATAAATAGCTATATATTTTTAAAATATTATTTATGAACTGATCAAAGCAGTGTTTTTAAAACCGGATCGACCCGATGGTTGGACCGGGTTCGACCATGAACCGGTTATATAGCCGGGTTGGTCTAGTAATTGGTTCGACCATGAACCGGCCACATTGCAGGATTATATTTCAAAGTTATTAAAACGATAAAAACTACTAAAACTATCAAAAATCTATAAACCATCCTTGTTTAAACTAATTTATATTTATAATATTTTATGTTCAAAATTGATTTATATTTTAACTATGCATCATGTTTACTAATATTACTTTTATATTTACATACTAAAAAAACATTAAATCATATTATTGAACCAGATTTGATCCGGTCGAACCATATTGAACCGTGATCCAAAATATTTCCGGTACAGCTTCCGGTCCGGTTTTAAAAACACCGGATCAAAGTTAAACGTAAGACAGCACGTGCATATTCATAAAACTGTTAACAAACATAAAAAAAAAGTAACGCAAGACACTAGTCCAAAAACCAAAAAATGATAAATCAAGTTCTAACACATTGAATTTTGTTTGATGTTGAGTTAACACTTGAGTTATCATTTTTTTCAAAGAGATAGCTCAAAATTGTAAATCAAATCCTCTATATATTAATAAAAAAACATTTAAAAAGTTATAACAAGTAGTTTGTATTAATTAAAAAAGTGCTCCGCTGAGTTGTCACGTAATTAAAATATTAATTTTGCTTACGTGGCGGCTTGAGAATCAATTGAAAATTTTGTTAGTCCAAAATTAAATTGCTAAGGAATGTTATATTATATCGTATGTCCATTATGGACCATTCATTTATCAAATTGAATTATTTCCTTAAATAAAACCTATGAAATTACCTAATGTGACTAAAATATATATGACAATTAATGATTTTAAATAATAAATATTTGTTAACAATCTGTATACTTTCTATCATTTTTGTTTAATTATTTATTATTAAAATAAATTACATAATTACATTAATCATATAATAAAAAATCAAAATTTTCTTGTATATGTTGTATTTTGAATTTTTCAAAACGAGTATAAACTGCTAAACTGTTAAAAGTCTTAAATAAACTTTTTGTGATCAAAGTTTAAATTTTTTTCTATAATAAGATACAATTATTATAAAATCATATGAATAAATATTTTTTTAATAGGGCTTTATGTTAATATATATATATATATATATATTTCATATCATTTAAATTAAACTATATAAATCATATGAAAATATATACTTATATTTTGATATCTACGTTGAACATATATTGAAAAGTTAATATTTTAATTATGAAATCTTCATTGTTTTTTTAAATGATTATAAATTATTGAAACCACTAAACATTTCACATTTAAAAAAAATCGTTGGTGTAAAATTTTGTTACACAAATATGTAAATAATCATAAAATCATATGAGTAGAAACATTATTTAATAAATATCCATATTAAAATTATACTATATATCTATGTTAATATCATTTAAATTTAATTATATATTATATACGATAGATAAGATTTATTGTTTTGATTTATTTATCCTAAAATGATTGTGAATAAACAAGAGTGATTGTTTGATTTATAGGCGCATGCCAATTTATTACATAATAGTAACTGATTTCTTACTTATTTAATATATAATTATTATTTTATTATTTCATAATATGCAGAAAATCATAATAAGTAATAAAATATTTATTCTGCTCAAGGCGCGGATCTTAACCTTAGTATGTATCTTTTTAATAATTTTATCAAAATAACGAAATGAGAATAAACTCAAAATCAATATTTATATCGAGCAATAACCAAAATAAAAAAAATAACAAAAAAATGAGAAAAATATTGAAGATATTTAGGATTGGCACGTGAACGTAAAATTCTCATAACCATAATTAACTTTTAAATTGCTAAATCATGATATAAAACCGAACTCTCATATTTTCATTGTAACTAAATAGTAGGTCTGAGATTTTTCGGCTTAAACATTAGGTTCTTATGCGATAAATGATTTTTTGACCTAAAATATTTTTAAAATGGGATCAGCTCATCAGTAAACAAATTATATAATTAACCAAAAAGTTTTAAAAAAATTATTTTAGGGCCAAAAATATTTATTCGATCAAGAATATAAATTTTATTTTCCATACGATATTTCTTAAATAATTTTCATATAAATTCGCCGCTTATCCTAGTAACACATTATAAGTCAAACATTAATTCAAGAAAATAAAACTAATCCATGATTGATAACATTTTTGAGTTATACTTCTGACTCAAAACTAATCAAGTGTAACTATGTCACCAATCAAAACTGTGCCAAGTGATGTGATTGATGCTTGAGTAGTGTAGGTGAATAATTCCTTTATATCAGTTATGGCAGATCATGTAAAAAGATTAATATGCTGGAGCAAAAAAATAATTTTATCGAAGCAAGCTTATGGAAGTTTACTATTACGTGTTACAGAAAGTAACGAGAGCTGAGACTTATTGCTTTTCCAGACACACTTCCTGAGTTTATTTGAAGTAGATTCAGGTTTTGTATTGTGTTTCTGACACCAGCTAGATTGGTATGACAGGGAGTTGGCCTTTCTAAGACCACTCGGGTTTAAACCTTCTCAGAGCCTTCCCCATCAATGCCATTGCTGCAATTCTTGGAAACTGCTTCTGTAGCGCAAAGCTCTTTGGGTTAACTTGTTGCCCTCCTCTTCTCTCATGAGTGTCTGTAGATTTTTTCTTGCACCATCTCTGAATCCATGGGTGCAGAGCCTTCACGTTTTCTCTTCCTCCTCCCATAGTCAGATTCCTGTTATGTGATGTGGAAGATTATTGATTTCTTCCTGATCCGTGTTTAAAGATTCTGCGAAAGAAGTAGTTCATTTTCTCCACGGATGGTCCTTCTTCTACAACCATCATGCTATTGGTTTCATTCTCCGAGGCGTTTGTCTTCAGACGTTTGACTTGTGATCTACAGTTGGTGTCAGGGCTCAAACGTAAACGCTTGCACTCTTTAGGTAATTTGGTGTTGTTGACAAAGTGTTCAACATCCATTCTTTGAGTAGCTGAACTGCTTGTTTCTCCTTCCTCATCCGCAACTATAAGAGGTTCCTTGTTAATGTCAGGTATTATCTCGACCCTTTCTTTGCCCTGCAAAATTCTCAAGCCCTTTGAAGAATTGGAGCCTGCCAATAAAATGAAAACCAGAATACATATCAGATAAATGTTCGAAAAATAGCTAGGCAGTAGCTAAATATTTTGTAGAGAACTAACTAGCGACTAAGCGAATTATATGAGGCATTGACGTTAATAAATTATTGGTTTACTTTTTATATTTTACATTTACATTAGATATTTTAACTTTTATGCTTAAGTATAAAATTATTCTGATGAATTTGGGAAAAGGTAGATAAATTTGTGCATTTGCACTAATATTATTGATCAATTGAATAGATTTAGACCAATTATGATTGATTTAGACCCTTTGAGCAATTTTAAAATGGCTTAAACCGAATTGAATGATAAAAAATCAGAGTTTAAAAAAATCGTTTCGAGTATTACAGATTTGCCACCTAAGCACCTAAACCGATTTTTAGAACTAGCAGCAAAAGATTTTGCTTAGGAGTAAAAACTAGAATATCAAAGATTTTATGATATGTAACTTTTATGAATTCAAAATACCAGATAGAGGCAGTTTATCTGTCTGCAAAGAATCAGTCTCAGTAGATGATTGGTTCTTGGTGAAATCTTCATCCGTTTCCTTATCCTTTGAGCGGAAATCAAGATTAGAAAATAGATCAAGAGACCTATTCAACGTTTTTGCCTTAAGTTTTATGGAACCTGTTGATTCCTTCCATAGCTAACCATCATCATCTGGCAAGTGTGTCTTCATAGAACACTTGGCATCGCGGTTACTATGAGCCTTTAACCCGTATGCACTACCTCTCCGAATCCAACGACTCAACCAAACAGATTCATACCCAGCAACACAACTCTTTCCCATAACATGGTCAGACATTGTACTTTAAAGATAACTTCTGGAATAAAAAAATAGACATCGGACTTGATTAGAGACATAAATCTGACACACCAACAACAATATAATGTATATTTATGCTCAACGACCAATGTGTATCATTCGGAAATACTTTTTTTTTTTTTTGCAACGGTTCGATTAGTCAAACCGACGGTATATTATCGAATCAACATAAATCATTGTGTGAAGATTTGAGTATTACGTGCTAACTTATCCGCCTAACAAAAGTCTACTTTAAACTTGAAAATTTTTAAAATCTGAAAACTAAACATTTACTGCTCTCCACTGACAAAGCTCTCAATCAGCTAGCCCCGGTTACATTCAGGGATCCCAAGAGAAAAGGAACAACAAGACCACAAGAAATTTTGTACATTGTTTAAGAAACAAAAAAAAAAATTAATCATTATTTAAGCATAAGAACTGATGCAAAAAAAGAGAGTAATCACAAATATTCAGTGTGTCGAAATGCCTGAAAAAGGGCAGGAAGAAGAGAAATGTTACATTGATCAGTGGCTAATGGAACGAAGCTCAATATAGTCTTCCAAGTAAATATTTTTTTGTGGGAGGTTGGAGAGAACGATAAGAGAGCTCTTAAACTGGTGCTGTGTTTTTCTTTTTTCTTTTTAAGAAAAAATAATAATAATAAAAAGACAAAAGAAGAGGCAGAGAAACAAAGGTTGTCTTGTCGGAAGGAACAGTCCTCGGATCACTCCATTCTCTTAACCTCGTATTTTTCTATACGCTCTGTGAATCACATCATTAACTATAATTATTTATATGATTACGTTTTTGACGTGTTCCGTTGTGTGCCATATATGTTCTTTTTGTCTCCTCTTATGAAGTTCTTTTTTTTTTTTTTTGCTAAAATCTTATGAAGTTCCAACCTTTCTACAACTCAAAACTAATACGAAAGAAAAAAATGCACAACGAATTTGTAATCCAGTTCAAGCTTTTTACCTGCTATTTCTGGGAGAGAAACTTTTCCCCTTAAAAGTTTTATTAGATCAAAGAAAAGAGTTACAGCTAAAGAGATCCAAACTTCAATCTTAATTATATTTTCTATAAATTCTATGCATGAGAAAAACACAAAACTCTTTCACGAGTAGACAAGAAGAGCTTCCTATACGATACCTACTAAACTTAAACAAATACTTTATTTATACTTAAGCAAAAAAAAAAATACTTTTTATACTCCTTATGTTCCAAAATACTTGATATCCCCTATACTATATTTGCGAAGTAATTTTGCCACATATCATTTCTACAATCAATTTCACAAAACAAATATGACATGACTACTGA
>NC_027750.1:59481882-59489138 GCF_000695525.1 Brassica oleracea var. oleracea
AATGTTTCTTTTTGGTAAACTTCTTTTAAATATGGTAATAGCTCATACATCATCTATAAAATAAATATATTCATATATAACATTTCAAATTTCGAAATGTTATTATTTTTGTATAATTATACAATTTGTATTACTAAAGCTTTAAAAAATTTCTACAATTTTTTAAAACATTAAATATCTAACCGTAAAATCATTAGTTTCTTATATATCTACAAATTTTATAAATATTGTTTAGGCTAAATTATTTATAATTATACAATTTTTATTAATTTTATGCAAATTGATTTAATATATATCAAATCTATATTAAATATTAGTAAGAAAATAGTAAATTATATAATATTTAATAAATTTATTTTTAAATATACATTAGATTTAAAAAATTTCTTACTGCACATGGTGCAGAAAAACACCTAGTTTAGAGTATATGCACAAGAACTAAGGTACACTCTTTGCTAAAAGGTAATATTAAAAATATAAACCAAAATTAATTCAGCCAATCCTTAAAGATAAGTATAAAACATTATTGGTCACACATTTTTTAATAAAACTAAAATTAATATAAAAATATCAAAACATTATTTATTTTAAAAGATCAAAAACTCTCCAAAACATCATCTATTTTGAAACGTATGGAATATATATAAGGTTTTTAAACTGACTTCAATTTTGTCTCGTGTTTTATGAACTATATGTCATGATTCTTGGTATATATCTGTTTTTCTTTCATTATTCCCCCAAATATGTATTCAGTTCAAAACTTCAAAGTCTTTGGTAACTGTATTAAAGTTTTGGAAAAAAAGAACCCGAAATTGAATTCACAGCTCTGTTTCGATCGCAATTTATATTTTAAAATATGTTGCTTGCTATCATTGTTTATTTTAATGTCTTGTCAGACTTTCTATCATATCATGCGTGTCTAGTTGAGGTTTACTTCAATAAAAACTCATAAATATCTGCGATCCTCAACTAAGTTTTTATCACTAGTCCAAATCATACTTGTTGTCATTTATATAATTGATTTGGGTGTGGTGATTATTCATTGAACGTTTCCTTCTGTCAATCATCCACCAGAACATCAGATCCGCAACTGTCCAAACTCAGATCAGTTGGGTGAGGCCGTTAGGATAATGATCTACACGGGATAGATATGATTGTGTTCGTTGTTTACCTGTCAAAATCCACTGTTTTTGTGAGCATATAGGCTCTGTGCAGAATCAAAATTTTTAGGAATTTTTTTTGCTGTACAAATCAAAATTTTAGGGCTTTTTTGTATAAAATCAAAACTCAAAGACCCTAAACTATAAAGAAAATCTACCAAAAACAAGTGGGGCCTGTGCAAAAGCAATGCCAGCACATGGCCAAAGCCGGCACTGACTATCATCCTTTCTGGAGATACTTATTTTTGTAAGCAAAATTGTTGAGAGTTTACTGTTATGTATTATTGAAGTCTGATTTGAATTTGAAGTATTATAAGTTTCTTATACTTCCAACTTAAAATCAATTGGCTGTAACTGGTAAGTGTAGTGGTCTAAATCTTTTATATATGATAGTGTAGTGTATTTTAGGATATTTCCAATAAAATACTATTTTTTTTTTTTTTCTTTTAAAATAGTGTGAATCTATTATATAGTATTTGTTCCAATGGTGTAAATCTATTCTATTGCAGTGTAGAATATAAAGGGATGTTACAATTTTATTCTATTTTTAGAATAAAACGGTAATATTCATCTATATTTTGTTCTATTTTAAAAATATACCACTAGAACAAATCTACAATAAAATTGCTCTGTTCTAAAAAACAATATAGAAGAAAAAATAGCGTTTCATTAGAGATCCCCTAACTCCTTTTAATATTGCTAATGTTGGATCTTGGATGCAAATTTCTCTTACACATGAAATAGCCTAATGCTTCATTAAAAGATTGCTTACACCTTATGATAAATTATATTACTGTTTTGCATCTATACACACAATAATCTTATATACTCTTCTCTAATAAAAAATGCCCACTTGAAAAATAAGTTGTCTCTGTCCAGAGAACCTGCAAATGAAATCTTTATATCTGTAAATTTTGAATCAAATGGGATATATATTTGTAATTGTCCTAAACCATAAACCCACAAAATATGCCATGTATCATTAACGGTAAAGTTGTTTTTTATAATCAAACTCCTAGAGTACTATAAAGATTCTGCACATCAGGTTCCCACATCGAAGTTGCTTGACCATTCTGTTACATAATCAAACATATATATTGTTAGTAAACCAAACTTTACATGATTGCTCATACTGGAAGAGAAAATATAAAGCATAACCTACGTTGAAACATTGCAGTGGTGGATCAGAACTGGTAATCACTTGTTGCATTGGATTGAAATGAAGATAACCGGTACTAACCATTTCATGAGGAAAACGGAATTAACCATTTCATCTAACCTTGAACTCAGAGCTGCTAGTTTCATCGATAAGAACTGTTTCAAACAATTATCATATAGTAAGGTAAAAAATAAAGAATCTAATGAATGAAGTTTATAGTCTGTAAAAGATATTGGAGATAATTTTTTCAGACCTCGACTTGTGTCTGAAGAGACAGAACATAGTTAATGATCTCATCAAGCATCCCTGCTTTGTTTGTGAACTTGTCACATCCAGGAACTAAAGCTTGAAGATACTTCATTCTCTCACTGATCTTTTCTCTTCTAGCCTTCACATTATTATAATCAAACCCTTATTCTCAACAACGTTATAAAAATAATTATAAAGAGCTTAGTTGAAATGAATAACGAGTCTCTCTCACTCGTTCTGCAATGCTGTGGCTATCAGTGGCTTGTCCTCTACGTGCACGAACATGGATATAATCCCTTTTCTGCGATCCCTTCATCACTTTTGATGAATCGTTAGAGAAATTGTTTTCTTCTTTCTTGGCTTTATTCCTCATCATCATCTTCTTCTCATCACAAACCTAAACCCCAGAAACAGATAAGTGAATCTCAAAGTAAGATCACCTTTTTCACTTGTAGAACAGAGCTACAAACGAACCTTAGTCTCTGTAACGACGTCATCAAGCTTCCTTTTCTTGAAATTTTCAGACACAAACGTCGCAGAAGTTGTTATATTTTCCGGCGACATTGAGAGTATGGCATCACTCTCCGTCGTCTTCTCCCTGTAAATATCCGGAAGATTCAAACCGGTTGTCGCCAGAAAGCCGTCACTCTCGCCGCCGTTAATAGTCGAAGAGTTGGAGAAGAAGCCGGGATGGTGGTGGTATCTTAGGTGATCCCTTTGGAGCTGTAAGAACGACATGTCGGTACAGTTGAGTAAAAGCTCAGCTTCTGTAGCTCCATTCATCATCATCATCATCATCTTCTTCTTCTTTTTTCGGGTTGCAGTGATAAAGAAACAGAGTAAATGTGACTGTAGAAGAGGAAGTGATATTTATAATACAAGAAAAGATAAAAGCATCTGCTTTGTACTTAATCCAAGTTCATCGCATTAGATGAGTAGGACCAGTACAATCTGAAAGTTGTAGATGATTGTAGTAGTAGTATTGTGATGTTTAGAGATAGGGCTGGCATAATATTCAAACCTGAAATTCGAACCGAAATCTGATCCCAAAAACTCGAACTCAACCCGATACAGAGAGAGAGTTAGGAAATTGGATATTCGAACCTCAAAGGGTAATATTATATCTGAAACTGATCCGAAGATATCCCATATTATATAGAAGGTTATCTTCAAATATATATACTTTTGTTAAGCCTAAACATTTTGTATTTTTTGTTGAATCTTGGTCGTTTAAAAATAAGTTCGGACGAAAAAGCTGAAGATGCCTTGATATTATATATGTTATTTAATATTTTAAAAGGTTCAGATATCCCTTTTATTAAAATAAAAAATCATTTTCATGGATCCAACTTTTTTGTAAATTTTTAAATTAAATACACTCTTATACTATATAGTTAAATTCACTTTTCTGATTATGAAAATAACATTATACTACTAAACTAGGTTAAGATCCGCGCTTTGCGCGAGATCAACATTATATATATAAATTATTTTATGTATTAAATATTTTTACATATTATGAAATACTTAATATATATTAAATAATTAAAGTTCAGTAACTATTAAATATATAATTAAATTAGTGCGAACTTATAAATCAATTTTATTAATCCAACAAATATTTTTTTTATTTGATAGGATATGTAATTAAATTTAAATGATACTAACATAGATAATATATTTTAGTATATTTTTAATATTAATGTCTATTAAATGATAATTTCTATTCATATAGTTTTTTTGATCATTTATATCTTTTATAGAAAAAAATTTAAATTACTGATAACAAAAATTTCATTGTGGGATTAATAGTTTTAGTAATTTATAATGAAAAAAAATAAGTTGTCAATGATCGTTCAAAACTTTTATCAAAAAAATTGTTCAAAGTATATTGTATTTTATATGGTTTATAGTTTAATTTAAAACGATATATATATTAATCTTAATAATTAATTAAATTAGACTTTTTACTTATATAATTTTTGTAATCATTGTATTTTGTCATAACAAAATTTTTAAACCACGGATCATAAAATTTGAATGTGAGACTTTTAACAGTTTTAATAATTTATAGCCGTTTGTAAAAATTCAAAATATAACATATGCATAAAAATCTAAATTTTTATTATATGGTTATTGTGGTTGTTTAATTTATTTAATAGTTTAAAATTAAACAAATATGATAGAAGATAAACTATTTTTTTTATCAAATCTTTATTATTCAAAATTATCAATTGCCATATATATATTTTAGCCACATTAGGCAATTCCGTAAATTTTATTTAAGGAAAAAATAAAATACATTAATGATGAATTTATTGTTAGTTTAATAAAAAACTTATTATATAATTAGATGGAACAACATATTTCTCTAATGATTCTAAGAATCATCCTAATGATGACATGTGGCTACAAAAAAAAATTGTAATGCTTCTCAAATAATATATAGGGGATGTATTTCCAAACAACACACTAACCAATCTTGTGTCCAAACAATATAAAATATTATGTCATACTTTTTTAATAACCTTTTATTTATCTTTTTCTGTTATTTGATTTAAAACCACTCAAATATTTTATAAAAAGTTGAAAATAAGTTTAACTATTTGTGTGTTTAGATGCTACAAAAAATCATTTAATATAAAATTAATTAAATTAATAGATTATTTTGTTTGTATTTTCATAAAACAAAAAATTGCATTCCTTTAAACTTAATAAAATTAGATTCTTATTCTTAAACTGTTTTTATTCTTAAGAACATATAATTATATATGCGAGATTATGTTTGGTTTATGTTGACATCAAATAGTTTTACACAAATAAAATGTTAGAGTCAATAAATTAACATCAAATAAGTTTTATAACTAAAATTTTATCAAATAAGTATATATCACAAATTTAATTAAACACATTACAATTTTTTTATTAAAACTTTGTACTGAAACATGTTGAAATAATTAAAAATAATATTTTAGATAATTTTCTTATTTTATATAAATATAAAATAATATAATTATATATTTTTAAAATACACTAAAATAAAAATACTTATCAAAAAATGTTAAGATCTATTGATATTATAAATTAGATTTTGTTAAAAAATACTTTTGCACTTTTAAGCACGGGTCGTAGTCTAGTTTGAGTTATATTCGAAAAAACTCAAGCCCAAAACTTGCTGAACCAAACCTAATATGATATATAAATGCATAGGCAATAGACTCTTAAACCGTTCTGAAATACCCAAACCGAACTGCGGGTATCTGAACAGTCATTCCTAGTTGGAGAAATGAGAAATTGCTAAAAGTGATTCCACAAAAATTTGAGTGTGAAGAAGATTCTTTTCGAGCTGGAAGGTCTCAAAGTTTCTTTCACCAACAAGCACATGAACATCACATGGGAGTGGTTATGCCGTTGTATAACACAATGAAAGGTATATGCTCTTTAATTCCTTGAGCTTTGTTTTGATGGTGACGAAAGATTGCGAGTATTAACGTACACTGTTCACATGAATTTATCGAGACAAGAGGTTCTCTGAATCTTTGTTATTCAGATCGCTCATGCATCTGATCGCCATGCTCTATTGGTTTGCTGTATTGTGATTGTCTAATACTGAGACGGTGAAAGAGAGACTTGCCACGTGACGGACATGCTCTTTCTATGCATGTAGCTTACAAGGCCCATCACATGAATTATTCACAAGCTAACTTTAGATTATCACTTTCACCGATAATCGGTCAGCAAACAGTTCGAAGAAAAAGACCTCTCAAAAACAAAGCATGACAATTGTTGTTAATTCTGTCAAATATTTCTAATTTCTTCAATTTTATTTATTTATTGGATGTGATTGAGATATGACATGATATCTTCTCTAGTTTAAAATAAAATCTATATTTTTTTCTTAATTCCAACTTTTTTTTATTAAGCTTAGATTAGGAAAGGGAAGAGGGCATAAAGTTGGTTAATAAAGGAATGGTCGTTGCTTTGACCAAAAAAAAAAAAAAAAGAAAGAAACGGTCGTTCCTTTTATGAATCTGGACTAAGAGCATCATTATAGGTGGGACTTGTTTTACGGCCCTTCACTATTTTTTATTATTATTTTTGGCTTAAGGACTAAAGTAAGAGATTTGGCTAAATTAGTTGATTATTGGTGGGACTTATGTTGTCCCTTAGTTAATTTAATTTATTATTTTAATTAATAATTAATGACATATATAAAAAAGAATTTTTAAATAAAACATATAAAAGAAAAATGTAATATTAAAATTGAAAACATAAAAAAATTACATTTTTGAAAGAAAATACAAACATCATAATAAAGAAAATAGAAAACATAAGAAAATGACATTTTTGAAAGAAAATACAAATTATATATTATTTGTAGGATGTCCAAATTTAGTCCATATATTTTCAATCAAATCATTTTTCAAATGTTGATGGACTTGTCTATTCCGAACGCTCGTTCGACGTTCAAGTGTACTCCCGACAGTTGAAGGCATATTGACGGAAAATGTTTCCACATCTCCTTCTTCAAATTCATCAACGTTCTCATCCCTTCTTGATGATCGTTCATCTTCGACAATCATATTATGGAGTATGATACATGCTCTCATAATATTTCCTATTTTTTCTTTATCCCAAATATTAGATGGATTTCTAACAACGGCAAACCTAGCTTGTAGGACTCCGAA
>NC_027750.1:59490833-59501293 GCF_000695525.1 Brassica oleracea var. oleracea
GTGAAATATAAAATAAAGACCTTTTTATAAGTTTTTTCTCAACTTTTATTTATTCTATTTCCATGAATTAAATAAAAAATTGTGGTATTCAAAGAAAAAAAATTAAAAATGAGTTTTTGTGTATAAATTAGATTTTGTTAATAGAAAAATTGAGAATGGTGTAAGTTAATTTTTTGTTCTTATTGTATTTAAATTATATTTAGTTAATCATACACTTTTTATTATAATTTCACCAACTAATTGATATTTAACAAACAAAAATAGACCTTTTTAATTAGTAAAATAACATAAAAAAAATTTGGACCTATGGAAGAGCCGGCTCGGAGAAGAAGATATAAATACATTTGAAAGTTTGAAACAATCTATTCAAAGAAAAAAATATACTGTAAACTTATTATGTTTTAAAAATTGATAAACACATACATATTATAATATATATCAATTTAAAATTGAAAACAAAATATTTATATAAAAATAAATGAAAACAAAAATCCGCGTGGTTGCGCAGATAGAGATATAGTTTATAATTAAAACACATTGATGGAGTGGGTAGAAAGAGAACTATCTACCTTATATCTTAAATTTCTTTTTATCTTAGCCGTCTTTCACTTATTTATTCTGCTTCGTTGCCACGGTCGCCGGTGGTGTGAGAGACTTTTCACCTTCTTTTATCCCCTTAGTCGTTTCATCTACAATTTCGATGTTTTTTGGCCTTTCTCATAAAATTATATTAGTGCAAACAACCAGTGAGGTGCCTAGCTTTGTAGGGGACTAAGAGCATCATTATAGGTGGGACTTGTTTTACGGCCCTTCACTATTTTTTATTATTATTTTTGGCTTAAGGACTAAAGTAAGGGATTTGGCTAAATTAGTTGATTATTGGTGGGACTTATGTTGTCCCTTAGTTAATTTAATTTATTATTTTAATTAATAATTAATGACATATATAAAAAAGAATTTTTAAATAAAACATATAAAAGAAAAATGTAATATTAAAATTGAAAACATAAAAAAATTACATTTTTGAAAGAAAATACAAACATCATAATAAAGAAAATAGAAAACATAAGAAAATGACATTTTTGAAAGAAAATACAAATTATATATTATTTGTAGGATGTCCAAATTTAGTCCATATATTTTCACAGAGAAACAATCAGTTGCAAGATTTTAATAAACATTACTCTATAAACTATGGAAAATGCAAAGTCTCATGAAAAAAGCTAATCAAGACAAATGACATGAGATATTTAAATCTTTAAGGATCAAACTCTAAATTATTAGTCTATACGAATCAAATCTATACAAATGACATGAGCTTATTTTCACGGGTTCGAATTTGCAGACAAATCAAACTCTAAACCACTTAAACAATTGATCTCAAACCATAGAAATCTATACGAAACAATCATACATTTGTTCATAGAAATCTATACTAAAGCTCCAAACTTAGAAATTTGAACAACCATAGAATCAACACGAAACAATCACACAAGCTACAACGAAACAATCATACAATCGAACCATAGAAAGCTGCGGATATCTATACGAACTATCATAAATTGCCGAACCCTAGCAACTATACAATTGTTCTCAAACCAATGAATCTATATCTTTTTCCCATCGAATCTAACAAACACTCGGATAAATACCATTTTATTCTTCGAATTTCTAGAAAACCCTAAAAAAATTTCCAAAATCAGATCGGACTTGAAAAACATACCTTGTTAAGATTGGGACGATTCTCAATGGTTTTGGGGAGGATTGCTTCTCGTCGTTTTGGAACGGAAGCGAACCGATGTGGATTGAGCTTTGGAGAAGGATCGAGGGATCAAACGACGCCGGAAGCTGCGACCTCGCCAGCGAAGATAATACCGATCTCCAACTCCAGTGAAAGAGAGAAGACGCAGGGTTGCCTTTCGATTTGAAGAGATGGATTTGGAGATCAAGGCTTCGCCGTCGCCATCGCAATCTCCTTCGAGCTTTCGAATTTTTTTTTTAATTTTGGATTTCGGATTCCTCGAGGAGAAGAAGACGCGAACAACACAGATGGAATCGACCACTCTCGTGCTGCCACATCGTCAACGGGACGAGCCCGAACAGCCCTTACTTAAGGCCCGTCCCACTCTCTTTTAATTTCTTTTTCATTTATATTCAACCCATTAATACGTACGGGACGGGCCTAAGGGCCCCCGATACCGATGCTCTAAGTCCATAGAAGGTGAAGTCTTTTTCTCTATCATACTATTCATGCATACACTTTCAAAGTATAGTGCCGCACACGGACACACCTAATGTATGGGTTCCGCATTCCGTTATATAAATATGCGCATAAATACATGCATAGATATTTCTACTAGTTAACAATAACATGTATGCACGTATTACGTATATGTTGACACTTGTTTCTGGTGTGAGGAATTGGAGATACTACGTGTGTATTGCATCTGGACATAAATATATAGACGTACGTGGGAATATGCATTTAAGTCATGAATAGAATAGTTTTAAAAACTTTTTTTGCTGAAGTATACTCCTCGGGTAATGCTCAATTCTCTGACACGTATCTTTAATTTCTCATTATTTAATATCATGATTAACCCTAGTCTCTTAACTGGAGTTCTTAGCTTCGGCTAAGAAACGTTTCTTAGCTTTTCTTAGATTTTAACTAAGAAAAACTAAGAACCGTCTCTTAAATAAGAGATATAAGAGCATGATTATTGGAGGGTTCTTAGGGTGGTGTTCTTAGCGGAATATAAGAACCCGTCTCTTAACTTTTAACTAAAAAAAGCTAAGAACCGGTTCTTAAATAAGAGTTTTAAGAGCCGATTCTTAACTTTTTTAGTTAAAAGTTAAGAGACGAGTTCTTATATTCCGCTAAGAACCCTCCAATAATCATGCTCTAAGAGAACTACTTTAAGAAACAGTTTTTTAACTTTTTAGTTGAAAATTAAGAAACAGTTTCTTATATTTTCCTAAGAACCTCATCCTAAGAAACCGTGGATAATGATGCTCTACGAGCCGTCTCTTAGCCTAAAAGTGTAAAAAGAAAAAAAAAGACAAAAAAAATATAAAATCATGAGTTAAGAACCCTCGCTAAGAGACTGGGGTTAATCATGCTCTATCAGTTAAGGTAAATGGGTTTCCCTTCTTTTTTGTCTCAAAACATTGAAAAAAAAAACTAAATATGCAACTGGAAGTAGCTTTTTTTTTCCTTTTTTTTTGTCAACTTGTAATTTTATTATTGGGAGAAAGTCCAGAAGGGACAAAGCCCGATACAACATAAAACCGAAAGCCCAAAAGAACAACTGGGCCACTGTACAATACATCCTTGGGCCGTAAGCCCTAAGGGGAAATCCGTTGAAGAAGAAATCCGATTCACCCCACCACGTGTCTAGTCGCCCGGCGACCAATGAACACGCGTCTTGACGAGAGCCTTCTATCTTCTCCCGGAGCCAGCAAGGAGACACGACGGATCACCGTCGACGGCGAAGACGAACCCGAGACGGACCGTTCAACCAGAACGGTCAACGCTAAAGCTCGAGCCGCGAAGTCAGATGTGGCAGATCTACGAATCGACGAAGAGATTAACCGCATACAATCGATCTTCAAACCTCCGACTTACTTGCATGGAAGTACAAACACCTTTATAGATCAATCTAAGCTTGAAGATGCAACAACCCAAACGAGTGGGAATGAAGAAACCATCGGAGTATCAGATCGAGAGGCAGAAAAAGCAGAAAAGCCCGGAATCGTAGATCGTGATATCGGGAGAACCCCAGAAGAGAGCCGGCGAAAGCGATGGTGAAGAAACCATCACCTTCCGGAGACAAAAGCCGGCGAAGACGGTGCTATGGAGGCCACCACTTCCCAGAGGCAAAGCCGGACGTTCATCGGAGGAGCTGATGCAACGCCGGAGTCCAAGACCGGTCGGGAACACCGAAACCGGTACACAAAAACGACGGACTCTCTCTCCCACAAATCAACTCTTAACCTTCTGAAAGATGAAATTTGGTAAGAAGGTTAAAGGATTAGAGAGAAAATTCTCTCACTAAGGAGAGAGACACGACACAATTACACAGTCATCAACTGGAAGTAGCTTATTTTCAAATGAACTTTGTGTGAATTTTAAATTACATAAATGATAGAACTTGGGGTTTTAGTTGTTTGATTTAGGATATGACGTCATACTGTTAGGCGTTTATAAATTTCATGTAACTAAGAGATACATACATGTAAAACAATCAAATACTAGAACACCGTTGCATTCTTTATTCATAACAAACAAGAGAAACATCGTAGCCATCAAATTATTATAACAAATAAAAAGAAACGAAAGAGAGCAAACATCATTTATTAGGACCGACCGTTTTGGACACGAGTCTCTGACTTACCTGAATCAGAATCAATTTTAACCGGATATCTGTCGATGCAGTGTTCCCAAGGACTATTTGTCGAAGCTTTGACATTGTTTAGAGCCACCCAAACTGCACTGTTACACTTAAAGCCTGACCCTAAAGCAATCTGCCAAACTTTATTACCTTTCTTCATCCTTCCTTTTGCTTCTATGTATGCCAACTCATACCATATTGAGCTAGATGAAGTGTTTCCAAATCTATGTAACGTTGATCTTGATGCCTCTACATCGATCGGTGCTAGGCCTAGGTTCTTCTCTAGCACATCAATCACGGCTTTGCCTCCGGCATGTATACAAAAATGGTCGATAGCAAGCTTGAAGTCCGGGACGTAATAATGTTTGATTTTGTCTTTGAAAAGTTTCTTGCCCATGAAGGTAACGGAAAAAAGAAGTTTCTCGCTTAACGGAAGAATCAACGGACCCAGCGTTGCTATGTTTTTCTTAACCGTTCGACCAGCAACATCGGTTATGTCCTTGGACAAACTCACTCCGGTTTTGCCGTTCTCATCGTCTCCTTGTTGCACGCAACGAAAAGACTTGTCGTCAGCTCCGGTATGCGTTCGAACCGTGTGAACTAGCTCGTACTTGGACCGTCTACGATCTCTAGGCTTGTTGGAGAGCAAAATAGCGGCCCCACCAACACGGAACAAGCAATTTGAAACCATCATGGACCTATTATCACCAGCGTAAATGTTATAAGTGATGTTCTCTGTGCTCACCACAAGAGCATACGTATTTTTATGGACATGCAACAAGTCCTTTGCTAGATCAATGGCTATAACGCCGGCACTACAACCCATGCCACCAAGGTTAAAGCTTCTTACGTTGCTTCGGAGCTTGAAAGTGTTAACGACCATCGCGGAGAGCGAAGGAGTTGGATTAAACATGCTTGAGTTCACCACAAGTATACCTATATCTGTAGGGTTAACATTGGTGTTCTTGAATAGATTTTCTAGCGCACCAATGATAACCTGCTCCGTCTCTTCACGCGCCGCCGCAAAAGTCTTCCGGGGAGGGACCTGAAGCAGCCCCTCGGGCCCGTGGGTTTCATCGCCTAGACCTGAACGTTCTTGAATCTTCCTCAAGAAGTCAAGCCAGGACGAGTCATCGCACGTGCCGTTCCGAGAAGGATCAGCTTTTCTTACTTGGTAAAAGATATCCATGACCTTGGAGATACTTGATCTACAATGCGTTGGTGGAAGGTAGCATGAGTACTCAACGAGGTAAACCGGTTTGGGCCGGGTTGCGATGTAGAGAACCGAACCGAAAACGGTGAAGGCAAAGAGTGGAGCAATGGTTATGAGGTTGTGTTGGAGATAGGAATAGTATAAGTGGTGAAGATCGTCTATGGTAAGCCGATAGGCTTTTCCGGCGACGATCGCCGTTAATGGAAAGAAACAAAGGTTGAAAAGGTTGGTTATGACGTAATGGTAAAGGAGCTTTACGTTAATGGACGTCATTGCTCAGTGTGTGTGTCGGAGAATAGTAGAGGAAGCGATGAGATGTATTTGTATGGATCCTCTTTTGTGGTCCGTTACGCTTTACATGCATTTTAAAAGACATGTGTATACTCATGCTCATGCATGCATACACATTGAAATAAATCAGTAGTCCGATGAAAGGTGCCAAAAAATAGGAAAGTATCTGATGAAAAAACATAAATATTGATTGTATACTAGATTCATTTCGATAAAAATAATGCTTTTCAATTTAAAATGAAATAAACTATATAAACATAACATCATAAACTCATTGCCTAAAATATCTTTATTACTGTTATTCCAAATAAAGAGTCTAGATTTCTGTCTCTAATTAAAAAATGTTCTTTGACCCAAAAAGTTTACAAAACTTTAAATTAAAAATGCGCTAGTAATATTAAATGAACAGTAAATATATGAAACATGTGTATTGAATTCGAGAGAATTTTTGTACTCAGACCATCAATATCGCAGACTTTAGTGGGGTTTATAAATAAAAAGAGTGATTTAATTAAATCAAAATTAATTAGAAAGGTTATTACCGATCCTTAACTTAGATTTTTTGTGATCGATTATTTGATGGGCTTCAAACCACGTGTCACCAAATAAGATGACCGGATTTTATTTTTCTTTTTCTTTTCTTTTTTTCTTTTGTTCTCTTTCTCATTCTTTTTCGTGTTCTTTGTTTTCTCTGTCAAGAGGAGAGATCCAAATCGAAGACGTCTCCTCCGCCTTCTCGGCCGAAACCGAAGACCGACGACGTCTCTCTGGCTCCTCACGGAGATTCCTCCGCCTTCTCCGCCGAAACCGACGATCGAAACCGAGGACAACTCTATTGGTCCTCACGGAGTCTCGTCGCACTTCTCTCGTCTTCTCCGTCAGATCAAGGATCGAAACCGAAGACCGACGACGTCTCTCTGGCTCGTCACAGAGATTCCTCCGCCTTCTCCGCCAAAACCGACGATTGAAACCGAGGACGACTCTGTTGGTCCTCACGGAGTCCCGTCGCACTTCTCTCGTCTTCTCCGTCAGATCAAGGATCGAAACCGAAGACCGAAAACGTCTCTCTGGCTCCTCACGGAGATTCCTCCTACTTCATGTGAGGGTCGACGACTCTGTCCGTGTTGACGGCGTCTCCTCCCTCGGTCTTTCAGCTCTCGCTAACGATCTCTTCAACGTGGAGATAAGTTCCCAACTATTTACATCCTTCTCGTTTCAATTCATGAATGCATATGATAGTAGTTAAGTTAATGAATGGTGATTACGGTTATAAGTTTTGTGTATCGTTGTAAAGCTTTAGCCTTTGATCAAAATTTGTAGGATTTTTAAATGTTTAGTTAAAAAGTCATGAGAATACAATGAGATTGTTAGTTAATCTTGAAACTAGTACCGAAGATCAGACTGGAACTTAAGTGTCGTGTAGTGTTGTCTGAAATCTCTTTAGATCATTTTCTGATTTGTCAAACAATTTGATTTCTGACTATAGTATCGTTCTAACAGTTTATTGGTTACTTGGTTTGACTTGGTTTGCGTAGATGAATCATGTGAGGAGGCAAAGATCAGAGTGAAGACGCAAAGATCAGAATGATCTGACTACTTGAGACTTTAGGTTAGGTAAGTGTGCTGCTTCTTGCTTTTTTCTTAATTGCTTTCCTCTGCATAGTTATTAGGATAATAAATGCTGGTTAGAGTTAGGTTATGGTTGTGATGAATGCTTCCGATTAATGGGTGTGATGAATGCTTCTGTTAGGTAGTTTAACTCTGATGAAAGCGTGTTATGACTGTGTGGTAGATAATAAATTTGTTAGATACATGTCTAATCATCTCTACTCAACTAAAATGAAAGCTCTCAAGTCTTCTTCTATTTTTCTGTATTAAGGCGATCTTCTTCTCTTCCCCTGTATTTAAACCGTTTGTTTCTCTCTTTCTTTTCATCTTGAAACACATTTCTTCTGCTTCCTCTCTTCTCTCACATACTAGGATATGGATTCTAGTAATCCATTTAGTCAGACATCCAATTTTGTTGATCTGTTGAACAGTCAACAAGATACTGACTTTCCTGAAACCTATCCGTATGCAAGTTTTTCACATGGATCATCACAACTCCCTAGGCAAACTTCAAGCTTCTGTGAAGTCTCAACGATAGCGCGTAGAGAAAGAAAGAAATGGACAGTCACTGATGATCTTGTGCTCATTAGAGTATGCAAGTATTTCACATGGATCATCACAACTCCCTAGGCAAACTTCAAGCTTCTGTGAAGTCTCAACGATAGAGCGTAGAGAAAGAAATGGACAGTCACTGATGATCTTGTGCTCATTAGCGCATGGCTAAACACGAGCAAAGACCATGTTGTGGGCAATGAGCAGAAAGCATGTGCATTCTGGCAGCGCATTGCAGTGTACTTTGCAGCAAGTCCGAAGGTGGAAAGAGGTGAAACCCGAGAGGCCATTTAGTGCAAGCAAAGGTGGCAGAAGATGAATGATCTTGTGTACAAGTTTTGTGGAGCTTATGCGGCTGCAACAAGGCAGAAAACAAGTGGCCAGAACGAGGCTGATACTGTTAAACTTGCACACAAAATCTTCTACAATGATCACAAGATTAAATTTAATCTTCACCATGCTTGGGAGGAGCTCATGAATGACCAGAAATGGTGTGAAATTGCTAGTTCCAAGATTGATGGAAGCGGAAAGAAGAGAAAGTACGACGATGGTGCACAATCTGAAAGCTCTCAAGCAACTTCCAATCTCGGAGATCAACCAACGAATCGTCCTCCTGGTGTCAAGGCTGCGAAAGGAGCATCTGGTAAGAGAAGTATAGCGGATCACCAAAGAAGCTCTAAAGCAGAAGTTACTAACGGAGATGCTCAGTAATTAGTGCCACTTGTTCTGTTTTTCTAGGTTTCATGTTCTGTTTGTCATCAAGGTTTCATGTTGTCTTTAAGTCGCCCTAATTATGTATGTTAGTTTAAGCTGAAAAATGTATGAGTCTTTGTTCTTGTATAATTATAAAAAAGTTTCTTATGTTCTCTGTATCATGTTATGTGTTGTATGTCTTTCTGTTTCACGTTTTAATAATTGTGTGTGATGTGTTTCTATTTCTTTGTGCAGAGAAATGAAGAGAGTGTCTGTTTGTGTCACAAGTGGACACAAGATGCACGTTCAGTCACAAAAGCATGCAGAGATATGAAGAGAAGTTTGTTTGTTTGTGTCACGAGCTGTGTATGTGGGCTTCTCAAAGTCACGAGTGTGTCTCATTATGTAAATATTGTCTTTGCTTTTTCTAGTTTGTTGTTTTCCTATAGTCACGAGTGTAATATGTTATGTCTTTTGTTATATAAACGGTTCATTCACGAAGCATTTGAATCACAAATTCTTCTTTTCTTCTTCTCACCAACTACAAAAGAATAAATCGTTGTTTCTTCTCCTTCTCACCCAAAGTTTCATTCTTTACTAAGTTCTTTTCTCCCAAAGTCTCTCCTTGAAACTAATTTTCTTTTAAAAAAACTTTCTATCTCTTCATCACAAATATGGCTTCTTCATCACATAACACTTTTGAGGGAGAGGGAGTTGATGATGAAACGTTTGATCAATATTTCGATCAAACGTTTGAAAATTTATCCATTGAGTGTGATCGAGAAGTCGGAAGAAAAAAAAGAAAAAAACGAATCCATATCGAACGGAATCGTGAAGAAGGCGAGGTACGTTTATGGAATAATTATTTCAGTGAAACTCCGACATATCCTGAAAATCTCTTCCGACGACGATTTAGAATGAACAAGTCATTGTTCATGCGTATTGTTCATCGACTCTCCAATGAAGTTGAATACTTTCTGATATTCTCGGAAGGCTCTCGGAATATGCTCTCGGAAGGCTTAGTCTCTCTGCACTTCAAAAGTGTATAGCCGCCATTCGTGTTTTGGCCTATGGTTCTGCGGCTGATGCTGTTGACGAATACCTCCGCCTTGGTGAAACTACCTCTCGAGCATGTGTGGAACATTTTGTAGAAGGAGTAATAAATTTATTCGGCGATGAGTATCTAAGAAGACCAACACCGGCTGATCTTCAACGTCTAATTGTCCCACCGCTTGGAAAGGACAATATTCACGTGGTTCGGGAAAACCCACAATCGTTTTAGAGGCGGTCGCTTCGTATGATCTTTAGATATGACATGCGTTTTTTGGACCTCCAGGTACCTTAAATGATATCAATGTTCTTGATCGCTCACCTGTTTTTGATGACATTATAAAAGGTCAAGCTCCGCAAGTTACTTACTCTGTCAATGGAAGAGAGTATCATTTGGCTTACTATCTCACTGATGGTATTTATCCGAAATGTGCAACTTTTATCCAATCTATTTCAATACCACAAGGTCCGAAAGCGACTTTATTTTCTCAATATCAAGAAGCTGTCCGAAAAAATGTCGAGCGTGCTTTTGGAGTCTTCCAAGCTCGTTTTGACATTGTTAAAAATCCAGCACTTTTTTGGGATAAAGACAAAATTGGGAGGATTATGAGAGCATGTATCATACTCCATAATATGATAGTAGAAGACGAACGAGATGGATA
>NC_027750.1:59501371-59511331 GCF_000695525.1 Brassica oleracea var. oleracea
GGACAAGACACCGGAACTTCACAGGTCGATCTCACGTATTCTACAGATATACCTTCAAATATCACTAATATGATGGGTGTTCGAACTAGAATTCGTGATAGACAAATGCATCAATAGCTCAAAGCTGATTTGGTTGAACATTTTACTTTGGACGTGATGAAGACAACAACTGAGTTTGAAATGTTTCTTTCAAAATATTCTCGATTATTGTACTAGTCTTTATTTTTATGTTTTTTTTTAAAATCTATGTTTTAAATGTTATCTTTTAATATGTTTTTTAATAAATCAATTTTATCTTTAAAAAAAATATTAGAAACCCTAATTAAGAAACTCCCATTGGACCGCTAAAAATGATAGTTTCTTAACCACAATCCTTAACCCCACTTAAGTAGAGTTAAAATATTAAATAATCACTAAAAAAAACCATTGAGGATGAAGGGATAATTATGGTCTTAGCAATGATAGGCTAAACCGACATAGACTCTGACTAATTATGGGATCAGTGTTTCTTGGGAATGAGTTTTTCCGCAAGTTTATACTCGAATATCAGTAAACAAATGAGTGGAAGTTTAGTTAAGGCCAACATGACCGGAATAAGATCATTTGAATACAGCTAAATTTAATCTTAAGAATCTTATTTTACAATCAGATCCTAGAAGACTTGTTAATTGGAATTTGGATCAAAGAGCCCAGATTATTATATTTCCAGTTTCCAAGAAATTCTTGGAATTTTATTTCATTATTTTGTTTTAATTCTTTTGGTAAATTTATGTGCTACTACCTTTAAACACACATATATACATACATTTACCCAGTTGATTTTTTTTTTTTTTTACCGAATAGTAATGGATATAAGAAGAGCAAGTCTTCTGGTACATGGAGGACTAACCATATTTACAAACCAATCCACCGGTTCTTGTCAAATCAGAGATCAATCTTAACGGGATATCTATGGATGCAATATTCCCAAGGATTCTTAACCGATGGCTCAACATCTCGAAGAGCCACCCAAACCGCGCTGTTACACTTAAACCCACTTCCAAAAGCAATCTGCCAAACCCTGTTCCCTTTCCTCATTCTTCCTTTAGCTTCCGTATAAGCCAACTCATACCATATAGAGCTCGATGAAGTGTTACCAAATCTATGCAACGTCATTCTCGACGCTTCCACATGTTTCGGCAAAAGCCTTAAACTCTTCTCTAGCTCGTCGATCACGGCTCTACCTCCCGCGTGTATACAGAAATGATCAAACGCAAGCTTGAAATCCGGCATGTAAGGCTTCATCTTCTTCTTAGCATTAAACAGTTTATTCACAAGAAAAGTCGCAAAGAAGAGAATCTGCTCGCTCATGGGAAGAACGAGAGGACCCAAAGTGGTGATATTCGTCTTAAGAGCTTCTCCAGCTATAGCCATCAGGTCTTTAGACAAAGAAACACCTGTTTTCAAAGTCTCGTCTTGTTCTTGATACACGCAGTTGAACGCTTTCTCATCAGATCCTTTATGAGTCCTTACCGTGTGAACAAGCTTATACTTGGAACGTTTACGATCACAACTCTTGTTAGAGAGAAGAACCGCGGAGCCACCAATCCTAAACAAGCAGTTAGGTATCAACATGGCTTTCTTATTACCAAAGTACCAGTTCTGAGTTATGTTCTCCGTGCTAACCACAAGAGCGTAAGTGTTTCTATATAACTGTAACATGTCATTAGCTAGATCAACGGCGATGACACCAGCACTACATCCCATTCCTCCTAGGTTAAAGCTCTTCACGTTCTCTCTAAGCTTATACTTGTTCACAATCATGGCTGATAAAGAAGGTGTAGGGTTAAACAAACTACAGTTCACGACAACAACACTTATCTCTTTAAGGTTGACTTTGGTGTTCTCGAAGAGACTGTCGAGTGCACCGAACACCACCAGCTCCGCTTCCTCACGCGCCGCGGCCATAGTGGGACGCGGAGGGACGTAGTGGATAGCCTCCGGTAGGTAAGTCTCGTCGCCGAGACCTGATCGTTTCAGGATCTTGCTCTGAAACTCGAGAGATGATTCGTTGAAAATGTTAGTCAGTATAGAATGTTTCATGAATTTTTCGTAGGTAAATTGGAGACTCGACGGAGGGAGGTAGCAGGAGTAATCAACAAGGTAAACTGATCTTGGTCGGGACATGAAGAAGAGAGTGGTTCCGAGAACGAAGACGAGGAAGATGAATGCAAGGTGGTTTAGGCTTAACCGGGAGACGTTCATGACCAGAACCGTCAGCGAAGCGACAAATAAGAGCTTTAAAAAGTGAGTGATGAGGTAATGATAACATAGCTTGACGTTCTTACGGATCTGTACGTTGTCGTCCATGGGAGATTTTTACTAAAAAGGAATGTGAGATTGTTGGTTATATTGGTGAGGATTCAAGATGAGTACGTGTGCGTATATATATATACACGATTGAAGAGAAGAAACTGTGAGGGTTTGTTTTTAATTATCACTATTTTCTCCTGGTTATGTTGGGTGGAGTTTGATATAACTGAAAAACAGAGAGAAGTCGCCATTTGATGAATACGTGGAAGAATGTGGCATCATGTGCATGGGCTAACTGATGGAATATGTACGGAGAGTTCGATTTGAATCCATATCAAAAAGTTTGAAACTTCAACCCGTTGCTGCATTGCATATATAGAAATAGTAATCTTCACGAGAATATACGTGGAAATAGGCTTGGGCTTGGCCCAATTGTGTCTGTGACACCCATACATTTTTGTTAATAAGAGGACCTCCAACAAAAGTATAGAAGGTGGGAATTCTCAATATTTTAATATTACAAAAAAGAAAAGCAAGTAAGAAGCTGACCAAAAGTATCTAAATATAAAAATTTACAAAAAATAATAAAAATTTACAAAAATTCTATTGAACCCCATTTGCTTATGTGTCTATCGTTCATTGGTGCTATTTTTTTTTAATTATTTAGATACTCAACTTAAAAACTTAACATTGATGTTACTCTAAGCTTTTGTATTTTTATTTCACTATACAGTTATATATTTCATAGAATCGGCCCGTTAGCAACCTAATTTAAAATTGTTATCTATAGAGAAATGAGCGGAAAAAATCATGTACATGCTTGATTGAGGCTGAAGCTTTCCCTTTCCATCTTGCAGATATCAAAAACTAAAATAAAGGTTGTAATTTTATGTAAATAATCGTTTCATGAGACTTAGAGTATGAATGGTGACCAGGGAACGGTGAGGAATAATGCATTCCCTAATGTACCTAAAAAAAATCACCATTTATAAGGAATAATAATTTCCTCTCATTCTTTTTCATTCTTTTTTTTGTAGAGAATTTAAGAACAAAATTATTCCTTGTTAAATTTGATAAGGAACAACCATTCTTTTTCATTCCTGATATTTTGTTCCCGTACATTCCTTTTTTATTCGTTCCTCTTAATTTCCGAATGGTCATCAGTCAGACCCTTAGTATGTTTGTCTTCCTGCTCTAGTGTTTCATCCATGTTATACCAAGCTTTAATAATGGAATTTCACAAGTCATTAAGTGTTAATTCATCACACCTTTTGGATAGTGTATTATTTTCTTATTCTTCTATTTTTGGGGCCATCTTTCCAAAATGGAACATTATCGGCCAAAATGGATTTCCAGCAAAACATGCTTGAAGATCATGTGAGGACAGGTAAAAATTCTGGTCCTTGGTTTAGGATGCAAGCTCATCTGTGGTCTATTAAGACTGATCTTTGACCCTACCCTGGAAGGATTATTATGAACCTCATTCATGTTTTCAGGTGTAGTCATGGAGAATCAATCAGATTTTTCTGGCCTTGTTGTATCAATGTCGATGCTGCGAGTGAAGACGGGATAATTGGAGAATACCATATTGCACCATTACAACTGATAAAGACACATGTCCACTATAACTGATTGGGATGCGCAGTTTCAATATTGTTGCGAAGACGATTTCAAAGGAGTTTTTGTATCTTCCAATTTGGTGGATCTCTTTATTTCTGCACCATATGCAAGATCAATGGAGTACACATTGGGAATTGAACATGCAAGATCAACAATAGTTGATGCTATTTTTTTCTTTTTAATTTAAATTATAATTATTTTATAAAATGATAATAATTTATTATTTACATACTCAACTTAAAAACTCAACATTAATTTTACTCTAAGCTTTTGTATTTTTTATCTCAACTTAAAATCTCTAGACATTATCAAATTGTTATTTTAAATATTTTAGTTATGTGATAAATTTTCATCAATGAAAACACATAATTAAAAGCGGATATGTGGCAATATTTGTACACAATACTTTCATTATCTTTTCTACCTTATCACATTTTTTTTAAGAACACTTCTAATTTATCACACTATTTTTCACTTTTAAACATATATTTATGAGTAAAATTGGGAATCAACTATCGCCGTCGAGAACCCTCTCCATCCAACAATACTACACTTTGCTGCTCAAGTTTCAAGTATCATTGTCTACTTTATTGATGGTGCTTGGAATGCTGGTACTTTTGGGCCGTGCTTTTGGACGGTTGATCATGAATTTTGATAGAATTTACGTTAATAGATCCTTGAACATAGACTTTGTCAATTTTGCTTTTACTGCAAAAATTCTTGTCTTCCGTGAAACTCTAAAGAACATGCCAGTATTAGGTTTCTTGAGCTTTCAAGTTTTATTAGACTTTAATATCTTTATATCGCCTATGCGTTTAGTTTAAGGTTGGAGTTAAACGAGATTACAAGCATTTTTAATATTAGAAACCTATATCAGTTTCTTCACTTTTCAATCTCTTAGCTTTATCAATTAAGCTGAAAAACAAAGCAACTGATACGTTTGGATTTGACGAGACTCTACCAATGCCATTGTATAAACTCTCATTATTACTCATGCTCTAATATATTTTATCTTTTGGTTTACTTATCGAACTAGACCAAACAAAACCAAACCAAAGCTCAGTAATTTGCTCTGCTTTGTAAATCGTTTCATTGTTTGCTATTCAGATTAACAAGGGCTCAAAGCTGAACCGTATCGTAAACCAAAACTATTTTGATTTTACCGAAATCTAAAGCAACCGGATCGAGTCAAAAAGTGCCTTGGGGAGTTTTTACGCTTAGAGACACTTTCCTACTTTCCTACTTTCCAGTTACACTATAGGACACTTAGTCAAAAAGTGCCTTGGGGAGTTTTTTACGCTTAGAGACACTTTCCTATTTTCCAGTTACACTATAGGACACTTAGTGCTTGAGACACACTTTCTCATGTCAAAAAGACTCTTAAGACCCTAAACTTTATGCTTTTTCTCATTGGCATTATGTTTTTAATATAAAAACTGTTTTCTTCTCATCACATGAATCTCTCTCTTCTTATTCTACTTTCTGTTTTCATTTACTTTTATTTCAAATTCTAAAATGTATTAAATACAAATAATTGTCATAATAAATTATACATAAAATTTTCTATCTTTTAAGATCTATTTGCATATATATATATATTAACGTGTAAACAAAATTAAGTGTGGACGTAGACACCAAAGCGTGGATAGTAGAATTATATACTAGTTGTGGACATGGACATCTTAACACGAAAGTCGTTGGCTGATATCTTTAAGAGCTTATTCTTCGCCATAGTCTCTGGCAAGGAAAAATCCACATAACCACGTTTCCATCGTTACTCCCACCGCCACCGGCACTGCCGAGGCTACCACCACGATCGAGCGGTTCCAACTCACTAAACATCTCATTTTTGGATGCTGAAGATATACCATGTGACCACATCCAATCCAACGCAACTAGCTAGCTCTCGATCTCTGATAAGACAACTTTGATCGAGCTCCAATGGAGAAGACATCTCTGATTGAGCTGTCTTATCGAAGATCGAGAGCTAGTTGCGTTGTATTGGATGTGGTCACGAGGAAGTCTCCAGCAGATGGATGTACATCAGATCGAAAGATGAGACGTTTAACGAGTTAGAACGAAAACTCAATCGTGGTGATGGTATGCGCGGTGACGGTGGGAGTAACGGTGGAAACATGGTTATCTGCGTTTCTTCTTACCGGAGACTATAGCGAAGAACAAGCTCTTAAAGGTATAAGCCAATAACCTCTGTGTAAAGGTGTTCAGGTCCACAACTAGTGTATAACTTTACTATTCACGTTTTAGATACCACGTTCACAATTAATTTTGTTTACAAACATACATATATGAAAATGAATCTTAAAAGATAGAAAATTTTATATATAATTTATTATGACAATTATTTTTATTTAATATATTTTAGATTTTGAGATGAAAACAAATGAAATCATAGAGTACAATAAGAAAAATAATAAAAAAACTAACATTTTTCTTCTCTTAAAGGTATAGTTGTCCAAAAATCCAGTGGACCCTACAAAAAAGTGTGTCATAGGTAGAAAATATCTAATGAACTTAAGAGAAACTCAAAATGTGTACTAAAAATAATCAACTCTATTATACGAGGATGAGGTCAATCGATTGATCCGACAAAACACGACCACCTGCGACAGATAATCATCCTAAAAGTCGCCACGTGTCATCACACATTCTCCTGAGTTTTCCATAATCATGAAACCCACGAACACTAATCCCAATAACGACTCGAAATTGGATATTCATCCAGATCTGGTGTTGTTAAGCGAAAATGGAGGAGAGTTTGATCAAGCGCCTCGAAGCTGCGGTTACGAGGCTCGAAGGCATCTCGAGCACCGGCGGAGGAGGAGGAGTTACTCTATCCCGCGGAGGAGATTTCTCTTCCGGCGGCAATGTCGCGGCCTCTGATCCATCGATTCTGGCTTACGACGATCTGATTTCGCAATGCGTCGGCAGGATTCTCACCGCGGCGGAGAGGATCGGCGGACCTGTTCTAGACGTGACGAAGATCGTCGCCGAGGCCTTCGCTGCGCAGAAGGAGCTGCTTATTCGCATCAAGCAAACTCAGGTGAAACGGGAAACAGATCATGATCCTGCTACTACTAGTTGTAATCGATTCATGGATTTTGGATTGGTTTTGAATCTTTTGTGTATCGTTTTTTGATTTTGAGCAGAAGCCTGACATGGCTGGATTGGCTGGATTTCTCAAGCCGTTGAATGATGTTACGATGAAAGCTGACGCTATGACTCAAGGAAGGAGGAATGATTACTTCAATCACCTTAAGGCTGCTTCTGATAGTTTATCTGCATTGGCTTGGATTGCTTTCACCGGGAAAGATTGTGGTAAGCTAAGCTGAGCCATTATGTTTTTGGTAATCGTCACTGTGATGTGGTTTTCACTCTTTTCCTTGCAAAAAGGTATGAGTATGCCAATAGCTCATGTGGAAGAAAGTTGGCAGATGGCTGAGTTCTACAGCAACAAGGTGGATGATGCTCTTTCTATGCTTTCTGGAAAACATATTGCTTTTTTTCAGATTGTATATGCTTAATCATGTGAGCTCTATGTGTTCTTCTTCAGGTTTTGGTGGAGTACCGTAACAAAGACGCTGATCATGTGGACTGGGCTAAGGCCTTGAAAGAGCTTTACTTACCTGGTTTAAGGGATTATGTTAAAAGTCATTACGCCTTGGGACCTGTTTGGAATGCATCAGGGAAACCTGTTAGTGCTCCTGCAAAGGCTCCACCTGGTGCTCCTGCTCCTCCCCCAGCACCATCCGCATCGCTCTTTAGCTCCGAGTCTTCGAAGCCGTCATCGTCGTCCAACCAGAAGCAAGGGATGTCTGCTGTTTTCCAGCAGCTCAGCTCAGGTTCTGTGACCTCAGGTACGTTTGAATTTGCGTGCGGCTTCATATTTTTCTGAAACTTTGGAATGTGATTCACAAGTAGCTTATTATTCCTTCTTTGGTTCACAGGTCTTAAAAAGGTGACGGATGATATGAAGACAAAGAACCGTGCTGATAGATCTGGAGCAGTGAGTGCCGTTGAGAAGGAAACTCGTACCACCACTAAACCAGCCGTTTCGAAAACTGGACCACCGAAAATGGAACTTCAAATGGGTCGCAAGTGGGTTGTTTTTACTAACAAATAACTAGATGATGCAAATTCAAACTATGGTAGAAGTACTCTAATATGGCTTCTACTGAACTATTAGGTGGGCTGTTGAGAACCAAATTGGGAAGAAGGACTTGGTTATCAGCGAGTGTGATTCCAAACAGTCTGTGTATGTATTTGGTTGCAAAGATTCTGTCTTGCAGATACAAGGTAACTCTGCCTGCGTCATTCCTGTTCTACTGTAAAAAGTTTGGACAATTGCTAAAATAATGTTTGAGTTTCTTACTGTTTTTCCATAATCTGTAGGAAAAGTCAATAACATCACCATTGACAAATGCACCAAAATGGGTGTTGTCTTCACGGTGAGTGGGATAATACTGTTTCCTCTTACATTCCCACTTTATTCAGAGAGGCGATTTCTAGTAAAGTCTAACAATGTCTGTATAGGATGTTGTTGCTGCATTTGAGATTGTGAACTGCACAAACGTTGAAGTACAATGCCAGGTATGTTTTCTATCATAATGGCCAAAAAAACATATGATGTAGTTTCTGCAGTTTTTCTGTGAACACTGATGCTTTTGCTTTGTCTATACGTCATCGATTGCTCTTACAGGGTTCAGCTCCCACAGTCTCTGTGGACAACGCAACTGGCTGTCAGTTGTACCTAAACAAAGACTCACTAAAAACAGCTATAACAACAGCTAAGTCGAGTGAGATCAATGTAATGGTCCCTGGTGCTTCCCCTGATGGAGATTGGGTATGTCTTTCCTCTCTTTGTAACCATGACAATCTACTAATACGAAATATTTCTTGAGTCTAGTTACTGTGGGTGATACCAAAATTCAGAATTCATTAATGACAAGCTTATTGTAACCAAGGACTTGTGTATGTTTGAGTGAAGTGACACAGTTCATTAAAGCAATCATTCTCATAATGTTTTTTATTATACAACAATGTAGGTGGAACATGCACTGCCTCAACAGTACAACCATGTGTTCACTGAAGGGAAGTTCGAGACAACGCCGGTCTCTCACTCAGGTGCCTAAGTAAAGAGGAATAATCTCTGTTCAGTCTGGGTTTTTGCTTAAATATGAGGTCTTCTTTTAACTTGGTTTCGTCTAATTATAATAGAAGAGAATCTGGTTTGTTTGTTTGTTTGTGGTTCTGTCTCCATCTCCCAGTTTTGGGATTTGGATCTTCTTTTGTTTTTTCTTTTCGTGATGTTGATCATCTCGTCTTTTGTTCGTCCTTGAGGCTTTGGACTGGATTGGATTGGATTTAATATTTTTTTGTGCGCGCTCATACTTTTTTTCTGAGCTATTGCTGATGAGAAAAGGTTGTTCCTATTTTTGGAATATGCAAATTTTTATATATACGTGTATATTGTTATGAAATAACTTATAATTTATAGTATGGAGAAATTTAAATAAGAATAGAATTTAATACCCGTAGGAAGCAAATAACACTAATATAACTGAGAGAGTTTACTATAAGGAAGAAGAAAAAGATGTAATGGTGTACAAAAGAGTGAGATGAGTGATGATATTTATAGTGAGCAACAATACATAAAATATCAAAGATGGTGCTTGATTTGGTAAATGAGTGGGTGATCATAGTGCTTGATGAGTAGATGATCATAGTGCTTAAGTTGGTAAAGGAGTGGAGGATCATTTCAAAGCTTATCTTATAACACTCCCCCTTGATCATCCATCTTGTATTAAATTAAGTTTCGTAACACTCCCCTTGGAGACCGGTGTCACTCTCCGCTCTCGCTTAACGTCTTTGTTGCCTCGTTAAAAACCTTTCTAGGAAAACCCAATGGGAAAAACCATAGTTAGGTAAAAAGAGTACAACTACGTAAACTCCCCCTCGATTGAGCAGTCATAGATCCTTCTGATGACGCATTCCAATGTTATGGACATGTTTTCTGAATACCGAAGTAGG